>NW_007234199.1:11044-48572 GCF_000164805.1 Carlito syrichta | reverse complement strand
AGCTGGAACCACAGGCGCGCGCTACCACGCCCGGCTAATTTTTTGATTTATTGTAGAGATGAGGTCTTGCCAGGTTGCCCAGGCAGATCTCGAACCCGCGGGCTCAGGCAATCCTCTCACCTCAGCCTCCCAAATTGCTGGGATTACAGGCTGAGCCACTGAGCCCGGCTTCCCCAGGTGATTTCAACATCTCTTCTTCATCCAGTCATTTTTGCCTCCTTTCCATGCCATGACTGGTCATTACAATGCTAGTGCTTTAACTAGACACATCACAGTTCAAAGGAACCCAACACAGTTTTTATGTAAATGCATTAAAAAAGTTAAGTTCTGCTTTTGCTGTGTTCAAAAGCACCACAGATTATTGATTTATGTTTTTAAAAAGTTTTCAGGGCTGGACTCAGTGGCTCAGCCTGTAATCCCAGCACTTTGGGAGGCCGAGGCAAGTGGATTGCCTGAACCTGCAGATTCGAGACCCACCCAGGCAGTCTGGCAAGACCTCGTCTCTACAATAAATAAATAAAAAAAATTAGCCAGGCACAGTAACGCACACTTGTAGTTCCGGCTATTTGGAAGGCTGAGGAGGAAGAATTGCTGGAGTCCAGGTCGAGGCTATAGTGGCCGGGAGCGTACCACTGCACTCCAGTCTGGGCAACAGAGTGAGACCCCTACTCAAAATAAATAAGTTAATAAATAAGTTTTCATATTTTTG
Source organism: Carlito syrichta (assembly GCF_000164805.1). NCBI lineage: Eukaryota > Metazoa > Chordata > Mammalia > Primates > Tarsiidae > Carlito > Carlito syrichta. The sequence continues at coordinate 47,863 of NW_007234199.1, read as the reverse complement.
AGAGTTTTGATGATGAAATGAAGTCAAGGGTGCTGGAACTTGAATGTCTGAGGAGGAGAAGAATCCTCTGGGCATAAGGGTGACCACAGTGAACCAAACAGCGTGGGACCCAGGAGTTGCTGCGAGATCTCTCAAGGGGTGGGGCAGCCCTTTTCTATTTGCCAGCAAGTCTCAGATAGGAAAGTGGCATCCCCTCTCCCCAGCACTGTGAGACCCTCCAGAGGCACACTCACCAGAAATAGTGTTACTGATCTTGACAAAGATTTTCTCGAAGTCAGCGAAATCACTCCAGGAAGACTGGAACATGTGCATGAAGCGGTTGATGAATAGGTTCTCCATCCTGCAGACCAGAGGAGAGGTCACCATGGCATGTACCAGCTATGCCTCCCTTTGCAGGGCCTCTTCACACCAAACTCTCAGGGGGCCTGGAGTCACCCCAGGTAGCTCCAAGTGGGCAGATGATTATTCTGTGGAATGAGGACAATGCTCTTCCTACGGCACCTCACCTATGGAAGAGACCAGGTGCCCCCAGGAAAACCTATGGTGCCTTGAATTCCATCCATGTATTCATTCATTCATTCTTCAGGTATTTGCTGTCCCCACTCAGGCCAGTTCCTGAATAAACTTCCAGGGACAGAGCACCATACATCCTGTGCAGTTGCTCAACTGAATAGTCTGGTTTTTGGGCTTTTTGGGGGGTGGGGGTGGGGATTTAAACTCAATTTAATTGAAAACTCATTTTTCTGCTCTCCCTGGCTCTGTGCTTGGTGCTGAGGTGAACACAAGTTTCCAAATGTTTATTGCACAGGAGAGCAAAAGAGAAACCCAAGGAACTGGCTAAATTCAAAACACAGGTACTAAGGAGTGAGATGTGAATGACCTGAGCATTCCCAAGGGCTTCCTGGAAGAGGCTGGGTGTGAGAGGGGTCTGGGCAAGGAAGAGAAGAGGGGAGAGGCTTCCTAAATAATCCAAGTAGGGTACAGGACAGAGGCTTGGGAATTCTGGCCAGTGCTCACCGTGACACACTCTGCCTCAGTTTTTCTCTCTGGTACACAGAACTGAGAGTTTTGAGAGTAACAGTTTGTCCTATTTCCTCCCTGCTGTCAGTGCTTGCTGCCCACTCCTCAGCTCCAACTCTAGCTGCCCCTCAGAGCTCAAGCCTTTGCGCATGTGGTTCCCTCAGCCTGAATGCTCTGTGTGCCTCCTCCTTCTCTACTGTGGACTGAACTGTGCCCCAAATTCATGGGTTGAAACCCTTACCCCCTATGTGATGGCATTAGGAGGTGGGGCATTTGGGAGGTAATTAGGGTTAGATGAGGTCATGAGTGTGGGGTCTTCATGATGAGATTAATGTTCCCGTAGGAAGAGACACCAGAGAGGTTGTCCAAGCGCTCTCCCTCCTGCCCTCATCCTCTGCCCTGTGTCCCTCTCCATCTCTCTCTCTCTCTCTGCCATGTGAAGACGCAACGAGAACCCAGTGGGAAGTCTGCAAGCCAGGAAGAATGCCCTCACCAGGAACTGGATAAGCTGGCACCCTCACCTTGGACTTGCAGCCTCCAGAACTGTGAGAAATAAATGTCTATTGTTTAAGCCATCCAGTTTATGATATTTTGTTTTGGCAACCTCAGCAGACTAAGGCATTCTCCTACTGAGCACTTGGGTTAGTGTGTCTGGAGAGCTCACCTGGTGTTCCCTCTACTCCTCAGGGAAAATACTGCTTTCTCAGAGGAGCCTCCCCTTCCCCAGCCCTCCCACCCCACTTGGTGATGCTGTCTCTTTTCCTTCTGTAGCTCCTCATACCCTCCTGACTCAGCAGAATCAGAGGACCCAGGTTGGGGAGTTCTGCCCAGAGTGAACCTAGCTGTGGAACAGAGGAATTGGTGACATCCTAGCTCTGTTGTCCCAGGGAAGTCACCCTGTAGACACCCAGGTGGGCAGCAAGGTGGAGTGACCACAGGTAGGGAACTTCTAGTACAAGCAGGAGATGCTGGGGGTCTCTCCTGGCCCCTGGCAGGCCTGGGAGGACACTCGAGGCAGAATATCATATGCCTGCTCACACGGTTCCCTTGGATCCTTCCTCAGTTTAGTAAATGCTTTTCTCCTTTGTAGTGGGCAGCCTGCGTCTCCTATGAGGCCATGTCTCAGGAGAACCCTCAGGAGAGGGTTCTTGGGCTGTGAGACCAGAGACCTTTGTGAGCTTTTTTTTTTTCCCTCCTCTATGAGTAGGCATGATGAACAAGCTGCCTGCCTGTGGGTAATCCAGAGGACGTATTGCTGGAAGTTGAAGTTGCTGGACCACAGCCTGGGCAATGTGGCCAGCTTCATGATGGCTGCATATAGTAGGTGCTCAGTGCTACAGCACCTTAGAGCTGTAGAATGATGTCGTCTTCCAGTCCCTCTGGTGCCTTTGTCACTTTGATCCAGCCCCTCATGGGAAAGGAAGAGCTTTTACAAAAGTTCTTGCTGCAGCTGAATAGGGGAGGCTACTGTAGCCTTCCTACTGGTACAGTGGGCAGCCTTGCTGCCTCTTTCTTCCCCTAGCACTCCTTGTTGACTATATACCAGGACAGATACTCTTGTCAGACTAGAGCAGGAAACCTCACTGTGGCATCTGGTGGCAGTCTGGGCATGGAAAAGGACTTCCCAGGTCCTGCAATCCCTGCAGGGCCTGAGGAGGGTCCAGCACCAGATAGTACCCAAGAAAGATCCCGTGCCTGAATGCCCTGAGGTCCCAGCCGGCTGCACACACCGGCTTTTGTGGGGAACAGGGAATGACTCACTTTCTCCCCAACTGGATTGCTTTGACCTCAAAACAGAAGGCTGGCACGAAAAGGAGGGTGGGTATGGCAGTTCTCAGAGGAAGCCACAGATCCAGGAAGAAGTGAAGTTAGAAGGAACATATTTGCATGTCATCTAGAGGTAAAATTTTATTTTCACATAATTATAGACAACTGGAATATTCAGGGCTTCAAAGATCTGTTCTGGCACAAAGGAGGAGCCTGGAGCCCCAAGAATGCACCTGGCTCCTTCAAGGCCACATAGGCAGGTAACAACTCAGTCAGGCAGGTGGCCTGATGGACTGACTCTGCAGTTTTCTCCTGAATAGAGCTTGGCACAGGCTGGGCACCAGCTGCTGGCAGGGCAGGAGCTCGACTTCCTCTGCCTCCCTGCCCTGTCCTTCTTCTAACAGTTTCTCCATTTTCCATGCCACAGTTGTCCTGTGCAGGGTGGGGAGCAGAGCCCATGGAGGAGGACTGGCTTCCTTCCAGGCAGAGCAGATGGCTCAGAGCAAAAAAATTGCCAGAGTTACCCAGAAGTGTCACAGAAACCAAGCTGTCTGGAGCAGGAAATTCAATGGGGAAGGCCTTGTTGGTGACCTCAGCCACACATTTCTGTTTCCTGTCAGTGGGGATTAAGTTTAACCAGGGGTATGGTGACACTGCCACAGCTTGAGCCATGGGGGCTGCATCCTAGCCCTGGGTTTGTGGGTCTTCAGGGACCATTATGCAGAGTGTGCTAACAGGCACAGGGTGGGGGGTGGGGTGGGGAAAACCCAGAGTAGCCAGCAAACAAGCACTGACTATGCCTGAGAAGGCAGCTCCCCCTGCCGGAGAGTCCTGGAATGAAGAAAAAGTCCTACCAGACACCCAGCATCAAAACACCAGAGGGAGGTCACCTACTGTGTGCCAGATGTCACCATAGGAGCATGGCCTACCTGAGTTCATTTAAATCCCATAATAATTTTATGAGGTAGGCATCATCAACCTCATTTTATAGGAAGAAAATGGGGTCAGAAGGTTAAATAACTCTCCCAAGATGGCGCAACTCCTGTCTTAGTTCAAACCCCGGCTGGCCAGTCTCTAGCTTTTGTTTTTAAAGGATAATTAGAGATGAACTGATATTTGTTGCTGTAATTTTAATAAATTAATAGGTACCCCCCACCAGGAAAGCAGAAATAACCGTGCTGCTCAAAATGCAGTCCGCACACCAGCACCGGCATCGCCTGGGGGATGGGTGGGAATGCAGCTCAGGCCCACTGACCAGAACCTGTGTGGGGCCAAGTGGTTTCTGAACTGCGGTGCCAGTAGCAGGATACGGGATCTTCCCATATACAAGACTCATGGCAGTTTTCCAGAGCCACATGACTGGGCTCCCTCAACTTCCTTCTCTCTTCCCTTCATCATCACCTCTGTGACCCCCAGCTTGTTCCCTCCCATCCCCACCTGGTTCTGTCCTTTCCTTCCTCCATCTCTAATCTCCAGGCCTGGCTCTTCTGCCATCTTCCTCTCCTTGGGGACTGTACTCTCCTTCCCTTCACCCTTGATACCTTTCAAGGAGCTGCCAGAAGCATAACTTTGTCACCTGGAGTACAAGGCAGATGGCCCACCTGCGGGACTAGGGGCAGGGGCCATGGGAGTTGTTTCTGTCAGCCCACACTCTTCTCCCCCTACCCCAAGCCTCTGCTTGACACTCAGCCCCCCTGTCCCTTGAAGGGCTGCCCACCACTTCTATGGCCCCAGTGCTCTAGGAAGCCTTTCAGCTCAGCCTGGAGACTGCACGTCCTGTTGGCTGCAGGGCCTGGCCACCAGAGGCGACACAGGACTCTCAACCTCAACGTGCCCAAACCTGGACTCATCTCCCCCCCAGACTTCTTCCAGTCCAGCTTCTCTTTTTAATGACCACCTAATTTTTCTCACAAACCCGATGCCTTGAGTTCACCCCTGAGCCTTTCCCCTTGTGACCCCCAACCCTACCACCCCATGTCCCACAGTCTCTCTTACTTTCTGTCCAGTCTTCATTTGGCCTCTTCCTCAACTCTCTCACCTGACCCACAAAGCCTGCCTGGTTGAGCCCCGACCACGCAACTCTGACTCCATACTTGCTCATTTTAAACACTCCCATATCTCCCCATTTTCCCTAGGTGTGAAGAACTCAGGCTCATAGTATCATTTTGTCCATGGTGGTAGGGGGTAATGTTTCTGATGTTGCCTTCCCAGGAGGCTTCTCCTGTGATACCTGGGGAGAAGGATGCTCCACACAAACCCTTCCAGCAGCCGCTCCCTCCCAGTCTCATCTGATTGGAATTGGCAGTGGGTGTGAGGGTCAGACACCCGGTCACCTCTCCCAGGACATGTTTCTTCACTGTCCCACTTGACTAGGAAGGAAACCCTTTCTCAATTTCCTTTAACAAGCACATTTCTTATCAGCCCCACCACCTCCTATGATTTCATTCTAGACTGCAAACAGCTGGTAGGGAGTGAACACAGACTGCTGCTCCCCACACGCCACCAGGAAATTTCACAACCCACTTGGTTCTGCAAGTGGCCTGGCCATATCACACCTGTGCAGAGAGTGCTCTTTCCCTGCAGCCCCTGTCCCTTTCTCTAGGACCCACCTACGTCTGCCTGGGCCCAGCAAGGCCTAGTCAGATGGTCGTTGGCCATGAAGTCTTCCTGTTCCCCATCAGCAAGAGGACGCCCAGGCGGAGTGAGGGTACCCCTGTGAGCCTTTGAGAGCAGGGTCCTTTTTAGGAGGGCAGCTGCTCAGCAGGCATGTGAAGATGGAGAGTGGTGTTGGCGGGCCTGATTCTGTTAACAGGAATGAGAGAAGACTGATGCCGTCTTTAAGGAGAATCTATCCTGTATCAGCGGGGCTGACCTATGGAGTTCCATTTTAATCTCATAACAATCCTAAGTAGGAGCTATGATCTTATTCTTCAAATGATGGCACCGAGACTCAGCGAAGTTAGATGACTTCCATAGGGTCACCTCCACCAGCCCAGGGTCCTTTCCCATGCGCCTCTCATCCCTAGGCAGGTCCCTCTGAGCTGTTTCCCTGTGGTCCTGCATCACCCTGGCTCAGGCCACTGCCTCTCAAATGCAGGGGCTGCTGCTCTCCCCTCCTCCTCAGACCTCATGAGTCTCAGTCCACTGTGCCGGCACAGAGGCTGAGCTCATCTGACTGCCTGGCTGTGCTGTGCTAGGAGGGGATGGAGGACCTGCCTTTGGATTTCTTTGCTCTGTTTCTGCCAATAGCCTGTCACTCAAGGGGAGGAGTGATAGGACAATATGGAGAAGGGTGGGTGGCAGTGTCTCTGCAGAGAGATTGACCTGGGTGGGCAGCATCGTCCGGGAGCACAGAGAACAGGGACTCACTCAGGCCCAGGGGTTTTGAGAAGCTTCCACTAGAAGGGGTTTCTTACCCAGTCCTGGCATGTGTGGGATGAGGAAACGGCCTGGGCAGAGATAAGGGACATGAAGATGCCCTGAAAATCAAACTTGGATTCCCAAGATGGAAGAGTCCTACCTATGTGGGGGAAGGGAGAGGGCTGGGGGCATGAGTGGGGCTCCATGGATGTCTTTCCGCTGATGGGCAGAGACACTTGGGCTCTCACCTGTGGCTGGGGTAATCGCTGAAGGATATTTTGGTAGGTGAACGAAATAATTACATTTGCTTTTTAGAGGGAGCCTCCAACAGATTATATGTGCACTAGGAAATGAGCCCTCCAAATTCTGTCAGACTGTGTCCAGAGAATCAGCTGGAAGAATGCTCCTGTCCCCACTCAGGAGAGACAGTGGCGCTGCCAGAGAAGGATGTGTTCCCTGCTACCCAGCAGATGGACTTGAGCCACATGAAGCTGGGTGAAGGGGAGGCTCAGGGAGGTATCCAGGCCAGTGGTCCCAACCTTGGCTGCACACAGAATCTCCCTAGAGCTTTTAAAATAAAACCATGCCTAGACTGCAGAGATCCTAGTTTCATGGTCTGAGCAGGGTGGGATGCCATGGAATCTAATAATAAATGTACAACTAAGATTGAGAATCAGGGATCTAGGCTGTCCTTAGTCATGATGGGGGTACATGTGAAGAAGAAGGAAACTGTATGGTATGTGTGTTCTTTCCCACAATGAAGGGAAGACACGTGAGATGGCAGCCAGCTGGGGCATACTCAAATTATTTGGACAGAGTTTACTGAGCACCTATCCTGTGGCAACTGCTGTACTAGGCTCCTGAGATACAAAGATGACAATGACCTTAAGAAACACTGAGCAGATGTGAAAAAGGCACAGTCTGGCCCTCACTTCGCCATCCATTCCTCTACCCATCCATCTATCCATCCTTCCATCCCTTCATCCCTCCACCATCCAGCCATTCATTCATCCCTCTGTCCATCTACCTTCCTTCCTTCTATCCATCCATCCATTCACTCACCTTCCATTCATCCATCCACCTTCCATCCATCCATCTCTCCATCCACCTTCCATTCATTCACCACCCATCCATCAATCCCTCCATGCATACGTCTTTCCCTTCCTTCCCCCTCCCTTAATCCATCCATTCATCCTTCAAGCTATTCATCCACCCATCCATCTGTTTTGTCTCTCTAGGCCCAGACCACTGAAGGGCTACCCTTCATTCTTTATTCTTCCATCCTTTCCTCCCTCCCCCACCAGTACAAAGCCCGGGTGGCACAATTTTCCCCAGAAGTATTGTCTTCTCTGGACTCATTGGCTCTGTATCCCTATCATTCTCTCTCCAAACCATCTCTTTTCACAAGAGCCTTCTGTCTTGCTTGTCCCACCCTGGCCTGGAGTCTACCCAACTAAATCCACATGACTTTGTTCAGCAATGCCAATCCTGGAGTGGGGGAGGGGAGGTAAGACATTAACATTAGACATCATTAAACATCAATAGACATTAAGCATCGCCTGATGTTTCCAAGGAGCCAGGACGGGATCAGCACTGGCATTTTGGCCTGCCTTCTTGGTCTGGACACAAAGCCTTCACACCCTTGAAGTGGCCACAGAGGGGATGAATTATAGGAGGGGATAGGGCATTCCAAGTAAATACTCCCCCTCTGGGCTGGACAGCTATGTCTGGTGTCTAGAGTCCTCTGGGTTGTCACTTTGTTTAGATACAGGTTATCCTGTGATTGTGCATCAGGGTATAATCAAATGCATTTGGGAAGACTGCTTGACTGGGCTTCTCCTTCAGCCCAAGGCTCCTATGAGGAAAAGAGTGAGGGTCTCACCCCAGCCCCAGACACTGAGCATCCTTAGGTTCTCATAAACTTACGCTTTGGAGTAGTTCAGAACAAAGTCCACTCCTTTCTCACTATCAAACTGGATATCACGGGGCAGATCCCTGTGGCATTTGGCATCGATACTCAAGGGGAAGCCAGGATTCCACTCCATCCATCTGAGCACAGGAAATCAGAAAACTCAATTAAATGCCGGCCTTTGTGTCAGCCCTCTCACCTGAAGGCTACTCACGTTGCTTGACGATGTTACACGTGGTGGCTGAAGTGCCCCCATAAGGTCAACACATCACAGATTGACTGTGCATCCAGTGAGGTCCTGGGACCCCGTCCAAGGAGAGCTCACTTACTCAAGGTGACACTGAACAGCAGAGGCCTGCCTTGCTCGTCACTGGAGGCAGCGGTGGTTAAGACTGCCCAGCCACATCCAACCTGGACATCCACCATCCTGTCAGCAAGGTCGGGGCTCTCCCTGAACTGCACACATGTCCTGTGTGTGGTGGCTGGGGAAGTGGGACAAGGCCTCAGGGGGGCCGGATGAAAACTTCGTGGCCCAGACCACTGAAGGGCTGCCCTCTCTCACAGGCCAGCCAATAGCAGGTTTAGAGATTGTTATTCAAATAGCTCCTCCCAGAGACAAGCCATGCACTAGATCCAGTACAAGTGTTTAAATTCTGGTATCCTTGAAACTTATTCTGCAGCATTGAACATTGACACTTTTATGTTACTTTTTTTTTTTGGTTTTTTCCCTTACTATACTTCAACTATAAAAATAAAACAAAACAAAAAACCTTGTTAGTTTATTTGGGGCAGAGGTAGTGATTTTTTGTTTGTTTAAAAACCAAAAATTGCATTCTGGGATTTCAGCTTTTTCATTTGTATTCCTAATTCTTCTTCCTTTTTAATCTATCAAGAGGAGAGTAAAATGTTGAGATTTTAGATCATTAAAAAATCTTGAGTTCTTTTAATGTGATCTTGCACGTTTACTGTCAGAGAAATCCCCACTGTTTGTCATGATGTCTCATTGGCCCAGTAGCCTTTTCTCAGAATTATAAGAAGTGAACGGGAACTAGATATGATCCTTCTGATAGCAAACACATTTTGGAGACTGTTCTCTGTTATGTGGGACTTTACATTTCTCACTGTTGGTTTACTTACAATATTCTACTTCTCTAGACTTTAAGAAAACCTTCTATAGTTGTTGTTTGTATTAGCACCAACACTAGTACATTGACAAGGATAAAAATGTGGCCAAGTGTATAAATGTTTTTATTTATCTATTTTTAATCTTTATTTTAAAGATGCGGGTACAATTCAGGGTTAAGTATACAGATATTCATTATGCAGGTATCCTTGTTGATGAGGTGTGCCTCCCTCCCCAAGCAGTTTCCCTCAACTGCCAATCCCACCACCCCACCCCCGGCAGTTTCCCACTACTGCCAATCCCTTTCTTATGATAATTGTTCAAGGTCCACTTATGAGTGAGAACATATGATACTCTGCTCTTTATTTCTGTGATAGATCACTGAGTATGATTGACTCTAAATCCATCGAAGTTGCTGCGAAGTCCATATGTTTGTCCTTCTTTACAGCTGCATAATATTCCATTGTAAATGTTTTAGAAAATGACTCAGGGCATCTCTAATACATGTCTAAAATTGAGCCAGTCATTTGGTAGCCCCACTGGTAGTAATTATCAATTAGTTTACTCTTGTTATTCATGTCAATTAATGCTTTTCTCCTTGCCACTGAGCAGATCAGGGCTCTAATTAATTTTAAGAACTCAGTAGTACTGGATTTTTTTTAGTATGTAAACAACGAGCTCAACAAGGACATCTGTGCGAGCAAGTAGCATTCATGGTTTCTTAAGGGAAAATTTAGCATGGAGAGATGTGGATCACTTTTCCTCAGCGCAGAAAGGAACTTCTCTTCCTCTATCCTGCCCCATCCTGCAGAAGGTGGCAGCAATGATGGGCAGAAATGCCCCACCTTGAGTGATTTGGACGACAACCTCCCAGCACATAGAGTTGGAACAGTTGCCCCCTAGTTTTCTCCTGGTCCCCTGAAACCAAACACCTATGTCCCTTCTACCTGCAGGTCACTACAGCCCGAGAGACCCTGTTAGGCTGACCTGGAGGTAAAGGTCTTCATACCCACAGGCATAAGTAGATAAAGACAAAGTCCCATTCCATGGAAGAAGACCAGATACAACAACCAGGCAGAAATAAGGAAGAAGCAGAAAAGACACTTAATTTATTTATTAAAAAAAATAGAGAAAAATCTCAAAAAGATACAAGTAGTACAATTAGAATGTAAAAAAGACTTTCTGCAACCACAAAACATGATTTCTGAATTAAAAATTCAAAAAAAAGAGAATAGTCACTGTGAGACCTGATTCATTTTTTGTGATTTGAGAATCCGGCAGCAGCCTCCCCTAAACCAGGACAGGTTCAGAGTGACTCCCATACTGTGATCAGAGAGGGTTTCTGGACAGAAAAAGAAAAGTAATACACAGAAAACAGAAGTGAGATACAGAAACAGCCAGACTGGTGACAGCTTGAGTATGCCTTATTTAAGCACAGTTTAAATATCTGGCACCTGTGAGTAGTTGAAGTCTGACTGCTGTGATTGGCTGAGACTCAACTATTGTTACAAGACTAGGTTACAGCCTGCTTATACATCCAGTTGGGTGACAGTTCACTATGCACAGGAGAAACCTTTAGGTTAAACTCAAAATATGTAAGGAGGCAGCTTTAGTCTAAACTGAACACCTGAAAGACAAGTTTTTCATGCAATAGCTCATTATTGAGCACCTACTATGTGCCCGGAAGTGCTCTGTGCAAAATAGAAGAAAATGTAACACAAATAAAGGGCAAAACCACAAAGAAATGGAAACCATGGATCAAACTATGAGAGATATGAAAGATACAGAAGATTTGATATGCAAAGAGTTACAAAAGGAGAGAGGAATATATAAAAAAGTAAAAAAAAAATAGATCAAAGAAAAACTTCTTTAAGCTGAAAAATACTTCAATTTTCTGAGTAAGTCCTAGGTAGAAAACAAAATGGAAGAAAGACACACCTAGATACATACTGATTAAATTTTAAAATGCCCAACAGAGGAGAATATGAGAGAGAGAGGGGGAGAGAGAGAGAGAGAGAGAGACACAAAGAGAGAGAGAGAGAGAAGAAGGGAAGGAGCTAGAAACTAGGAAAAGAAAGATTATCAAATGGACATTAGATTTATCACTTGTCATATTGAAAATGGGAAAACTGATGTGTTTACAGACTTTTTTTTCTGTTTTAGATCATTTTCTAAGGCTCTTATATCAAGTAATTGATGAGAGCAGGATAATTTATTATTTTTGGCAAATCGGGGGAAGACAAGCACAGACTCATATCTTATTCTAACTATGTATCCTTTCTGAGGAAATTAATTGAACAATTACAGCTGAATGAAAATTGGAGTGGACTTAGCCAATGAACTCTCTAGTAAAGAGTGTTTATCATAAAACCACAGCAAATATAATATTTTAAAAGAAACAAAAATAGGAGAGGGATGTTAATTATTACTACTATTACTTATTTTGGGACTTCCAGCCATGAAAAATAATAATAATATCAATGATGCAAATAATGGAAATTAAGAGAAAAAAATTATTATCATTTAGGTAATATGATCAAATAACTAGGTGACTAGACAGACTCACTAAAAACAAAAACAAAACTAGAAAAACACAAATTATTAGTTTAGTGAAGTGCCGATACAAGGTAAATAAAAAAAACAAACAATAATTTGTCTTGATCCCAGCAATACTTATTTGCAAACTGAAAAATATCCCACTCAGAACAGCAAAAGCTATATAGCTCTTGGTGTAAAGTAAATAGAAAGGTGAGGAACCTGCATGAAGAAAATTAGAAATTTAATTGAAGTGAACATTACAAGATCTAGACAGGTGGAAAGACATTCCATGCTCGTGAAAGGAAAAGACTACATGTCACTAAAATACCAACAAATAACATAGTGATATGAGATTCAAGGAAATTCTCATCATGAAAATCTTTAAAAAGAGCAATAATATACAAAATAGACATTAATTAGTAAGTTATGGTAACTGACTAGGCACAGTGGCTTATGCTTGTAATCCCAGCAATTTGGGAAACCAAGGCCAGAGGATTGATTGAGCCCAGGAATTCAAGACCAGCTTGGGCAACACAGTGAGACCCCATCTCTAAAACCAAACAACAACAACAAAAATTAGCTGGGCATGGTGCTATGCACCTGAAGTCCCAGCTACTTGGAGGCTGAGGAGGAAGGATTGCCTGAGTCCAGGAGTTCAAGGCTGCAGTGAGCCATGATCCTGCCATTGTCCTTCAGTCTGATGACAGAGTGAGACCCCCCAACTCAAAACAAACAAAAAAACAACAACCAATACCAAGAAAGTTATGATAACCAGAAGATGGTGCTGGACTCTGCAGGAGAAAAATATAGGCTAACACATAAAGTCCAGAAACACCCAAGAAAATATGTGAACAAAACTAGCTAAAAATTATCAAGTGCTTTCTATGTGCCAAATGCTATTATATGTATTTTCTTGGTTTAACCTGTTTAATTACCTTAAAAACCATAATAGGTCGGTACTATTATTTTCTCATTTTACAGATGTGGGAATTGAGGCACAGAAGGATTAAAGCACTTTCATAGGATCCAGAGTAAGTGAGAGTTGAGCCCAGGCACTAGCTCCAGAGCTCAGGCGTGTGACTGCCATCCTATGCCAGCTGTGTTCTGTGGGTGTCATCCCAAGTCAGTAGGGAGGAATGTATTATATTATAAATTACACTGGGATAGTTTGACCCCTACTTCACATCATGTATTTAAAAAAAATGGCAGATGAATGAAAGGTCTAAACATGAAAACAAAATTATAAATCATTAGACAAAAATATAGGGAAGTATTTGTGTGACACTGACGTGGGGAGGGTTTTCTTAAGCAAAGCAGGAAATCCAAAGTTCGCAAAGGAAAAGCAATACTTAGTTAAAAGAAAATGAAGACTAAACTCTTCTCTGGCAAAAGTAATAGAAGGCAAATGAAGAATGCTGCACATATAACACACATACTATTCTGTTGTAGAAAGAACTCCTTTATATTAACAATTGAAAGACCTCACAGAAAAATAAAGCATAGAAATAGGCAGTTCACAGAAGAGGCAACACAGTGATGCTTCATTCTCCTGTGGTCAGTGGGATGCAGATTAAGTCAACAATGGGATTTTACTTAGGGATTTTTAGATTGTCAAACATTTAAAAGATCAAGGTCATCAGGTATTGGAAAAGGTATGGTAAAATATTTTCATATACAATTGGTAGGATTGAAAATTACTGTACAATTTTGTGAAAGGATTTTTGTCAATATTTCTTAAAATGAAAAATGCTGATTTGGTCCAGTCTGAGTTCTGGAAATGGATTCACCAGTAATTAAAGCACCAGTACATAAAGATGCTTGTCCAAGGTTGCTTCTGGCAGCACTGTTTTTACAGGAATACCCTAAACAAACAAACATACCTACAAATGGGAGACAAGCCAAATTTCCGTCAATGGCTGAGGGGAATGGTTGAATAAGTTATAGAGCATCCACATAAAGCAAGAAATATGTAGCAATTTAAGAAGAGGGAAACAATGAGACACTATTTCACACACTTAAGAGTCACAAGAAGGAAAAAGTCTCAAGATGTGAAGTGTTTTGACCATGTAGGTAAACAGCAACTCAGGAACAACTGTTAGGGGCGTCATCTGGCAGAACTTCTTTGGAAAACAATCAACAATGTCTAGAAAACTTAAAAACGTTATCTGGTCTGTATCCCTGCAAGTCCACTTCTGGGAATGTTCCCTAGAGTGACTTTTCCTTGAGAGCATGGAGAGATGTTCAAGGAAGCTCATTGAGGCTTGGTTTGTAGCAGCTAGAAATTAAAGACAGTTGGCATGGCCATCAGCAGGAGAGTGGATGAGCATGGTGAGTTATTCCAACAATGAATGATGAGTTATACAGAAGTTAAAATGAATAAACCACATCTATGTGTTATTGACTGAACGCTCTTCAAAACATAATGATTTGTGAAAAAATGCATAACACCAGTGATTAGATTAAGTGTTGATTTAAAAAAAAAATCACACACACTGCTGGGCACAGTGGCTCATACCTATAATTCCAGCACTTTGGGAGGCCAAGGTGGGAGAATCACTTGAGCCCAGCAGTTTGAGACCAGCCTAGGCAACATAGTGAGACCTCGTCTCTACAAAAAAATACAAATATTAGCCAAGCATGGTGATATGCTCCTGTAGTCCCAGCTACTTGGGAGGCTGAGATGGGAAGATCACTTGAACCCAGCAGGTCAAGGCTGCAGTGAGCCGGGATCACATCATTGCATTACAGCCTGGTTGAAAGAGTGAGACCCTGTCTCAGAAAATACACACACACACACACACACACACACACACACACACACACACACACAAACTCTACCATATCACAGACACCAAGAACTGATGATCACACGTTCTCACTCATAAGCGGACCCTGAACATTTATCATAACACTATAAAGAAGGGATTGGCAGTAGCAGGAAACTGCTTGGGGGATGGGGAATGGGACAAACAACGTCAATAAGGGTACCTGCTCTCAAATCAGTCAAAGTGGGGACTAAAGGGAGGCCCAAACTTTGCCTGTATGATGACCACTTGTATACCTAGTCCTGAATTGTAGCCCACATCTTTAAAATTTTTTAAAAAGTGAGAATTATTTCTACTTTTCAAAAAGTAAAAAACAAAACTCTACCATATATTGCTCTATGTGTTTGTGTATGTGTGTGTGTATGTGTGTGCAAAGCACATAGACAAATGCAGTCAGTGACAGAGCATGGGCTGTGGGGTTGTGACCTGGGCTGGCTTCTCCAGTTCCCTGTGTAGCTGAGTGAGGAAGGTGAGCTGGATGCTCCGGTTTTCTGACATAGTGGGGACTATTCTTAGTTGTTGCTTTACTTCCAAACGCTAATCTAGAAGCCTGAGAACTCATGTGAAAGAGGAACTTCAAAATTGTGCAGACGGTGCAAAGTTCAGTGTTTCCTGAACGGAAGCAGAGGAGGGCGGTCTGGAAAGGACAGATGAGTGGAAGGAGGAAGAAAAAATAATGATTATATCTAAGAAAGGGGAAAAATCTCACCAGAAAACCCTCTGATATCCCCCACGAGTCTTAGACTGTGAGGATGTTAAACAATTTTTCAGAGAATTGGGCTAGTTTGTGTTCTGTTAGGTGAGTGGACAGCAAGTCTAATAAGGTCCCCACTAATTCGCAGTAAGGTGCTGACCGCTGCCAACTAATTTCACAGGCATTTTATCTGAACCCAATTCCACAGCCCTTAAGTACACAGAGAACTGACTGCAGGGGTTTGGCCACAGGTGGCTGAAGTGAGAAGGAAAGCTAAGGAAGAAGCCTAGAAAAAATAATGCTTTGGCATGGGAGGTAGAGCTCTAGGACAACGACGTGTGCACTGCTCTAGGTACAAATATCTCAAAACAAATCACATAGTGCCTAAGCTGAGAGGCTTGCACACACATACTCTAAAACAAATCACAAATTCAGGCATCCTTGGCACTTCCCATAGTATAATCAGATTACGTTCCCACATCTGACACCAGAGATAAAAAAGTTTTGTTTTTAACTTTTTAATTATAAAATAGAATATATAAATATATGCATGTATGTATTTATGCACACACACACATACACTTATGCATGCAGAAAAATGCACAAAACATCTATATAACCACCACCCAGGTCAAAAATCAGAACATTGCCTGTAGCCTCAAACCCCACCTTTCCCAGTCAACCCTCTCCCAGTTCTGCTAATCACCAATCTCACTTTTATGACAATTATCTCCTTGTTATTGCTTATAGTTCCACTACTACATCGTTCCCTAAACAATGTAATTTCAAACTTTATGGACTGGCCAGACATGCTGTTTCTGGCTTCTTCGTTGCTGTATTTGTGAGGTTTGTTCATGTTGCTTTGTTGGCAGACGTGCACTGATTTTTCTTGCTGTGTAGAATCATGACAATTTATCTATCTATTCTAAACTGTTGTTGGACACTGAATTGTTTCCATTTTTTTGGCCATCATGAATAATATTGTTGTGAACATACAGGTGCACAAGCACATGAATTTGGATCCAGGAACAGAATTTCTGGGCCATAGATTATAATATGGCTTCAATTTTACTAGATATTGCAAAATATCTAGTATACTCTTTTCAGCAGTATGTGAGTGTTCCCACCCCTCTACATCTTCTATAATACTCAGGTATTGTCACATTGTTTAAGTTTTGCCCACTTGGAGTATACCATTGTGGTGGTGACAGTAACAGAGAGTTCATTTTGGTCTTACTTCTGATTTCCCTGATTCCTAATGAAGCTGAGCACCTTTTGCATACTTGCTGCTCATATTTTGTGCAGTGACTGCTCAACTCTTGCCCATTTTCTTCTGAATTGATGTCCTTTTCTTAAAGATTTGTAGGAATCCTTTAAATATTGTCAGTCATGCCATGACTTGTCTTCACCCTTTCCTGCTGTCTTTCAGTGAAAAGAGCTGCCTCATCTTGAGGGTAGTGAACTTCCTTCATGGATAATATGTTTTGAATCTTGTTTGAAAAATCTTTTTTACCTTCAGACCAGAATAATCTCCTATAGTCTAAAAGTTTTATAGTTGCCTTTAATATTTAGTCTAATCAATCCCAAACTGAGGTTTCTGAATGACATGAGGTAGAGTCCAATTTCCTTGCCTTCTCCTCCCTTTGCCCCCATGTTGCTCAGTGTCCCAAGCATTGCCCACTGGGAGTGTCCTCCGTAACATACTAAGTATCTATGTATGTGTGGCTCTGTTTCTTGTTTCTTTATCTTATTTCATGGAAATGTTTTTAATGGAAAGAGGGATGGAGCTAAAGATAGTTTTGAGGCTGGGGCAATTGTATTCTTGTTGGGGAATTTTTTTTTTTTTTTGTCTCTTAACAGTAATGCATCCCTGGGTGTGTGATGACGGAGAAGGAGATGAGAGATGCTTTCAGAAATTAGAAAATTAGAAAAGTTAAAAACAAATTCTGCTCGGCTATGACAAGTATTTGGTGAAATGGGGACCCATACGTGGCTCGTGAAAACTGGTTAATGATTTCTAAAGGGAAATTTGTCAATGTATACTAATAAGTTTTATGACTTGATTTAGTAATTTCACATCTGGACATCCATTCTAGGGAAATAATAATGCGCAAAATGTTCATGTACAAGGGTTTTCACATTATTTAAAAGAATAAAAAAATTACAAACCTCCTAAAATGTCCGGTTGAATTGGGTGTTTAAATAAATTATGCTGCATCAATACAACGAAATATTATATACAAGCTAAAATGATGTTTATAATGAAACTCAAAATATATGGAGAAATGATTCTGCTGTACTGCTAAGGATAAAAAGGAGGATGCAAGTTCATATATATAGTACACTTCCAAATTTTAAAACGTGAATAAGGAAAAGTGAAAACGCCTACGAGTGAATTACACGTGTTTTCCTGTTTCTACATTGTTCTCCTTCTTTTGCTTTATTGGCTTTTTAAAAAAGCCAAATATACCACATAATACTTGTAAGAAGTTAAGCTATTGAGGAATATGTAGAAAAACGCCACCATCATGGCTCCTAAAGGCCCCTCCACAGCCCAGGTAACTACACTGTTTAGAACAATTCCTTTCACTCCTTTCCCTTGGGAGGAGTCACATACTCAAATTCTTCCAGGGGCCACAGCAGGAAATGAAATAAATGAGGCCTTGATACAAACAACAGACAGGTGTGGGTTGTGGAAGCCTGGAGAATAATCTTGTTTACTCAAAACTCCACAATGACCCATCAAATACTTTAAGAGGCTGGATGGATATAGCCCATCAGCCGGCTACCTTTCTTCCAGAGGCATACTCTATAACATATTATTATTATTAATTTTTTTTTTGTTTTTTTTTGAGTTGGAGTCTGACTCTGTCACCCAGATTGGAGTGCAGTGGCCGCTCCTGGCCACAGCAGCCTCGACCTGCTGGGCTCCGGTGATCCTCCCGCCTCAGCCTTCCGAGTAGCCGGAATTACAGGCATGCGTTACCATGCTTGGCTGAGTTTTTTTTTAAATTTATTGTAGAGATGAGGTCTCGCTGCCCAGGCAGTTCTCGAACCCGCGGGCTCAGGCAATTCACTCACCTCAGCCTCCCAAAGGTGCAGGATTACAGGATGAGCCACCGAGCCTGGCTATTATTAATTTTTAAACAGCTTTATCGATATATAATTTACATACCACAAAATTCACCTCATGAAATACGCTATTAAAAGTTTGTTAGTATATTTATAGAGTTGTGCAACCATCACTATAATCTAATTTTGGAAGAGTCTCATCACAAAAATAAACCTGTACCTGTTAACACTCACTCTCCATTCCCCATCCCCAGCCTCTAGTCCTAGGCAACTACTCACCTACTAATTGGCTTCCACAGGCTTGCCTATTCTGGACATTTCAAATAGATAAAATCATACAATATGTAGTATTTTGTAAATTAATTTTTCATTTAGCATAATGTTTTTGAAGTTCATTCATGGTTTGGCATGTATCTGTAGTTCATTCTTCTATAATGCCAAATAATATTCCATTGTATGGATAAGCCACATTTTGTTTAGTCATTCACCAATTAACGAAATTTAAGTTTTTCTTTCTGACTGTTATGAATAATGTTGCTACAAGTATTTGTGTACAAAGTTTTTTGGTGTGTAGACACAGAATTTCATTGTTCTTGGGTAGTTTCCTCGGAGTAGACTTGCTGGATCATATGGTGATTGTTTAAGATTTTGAGGAACTGCTAAACTGTTTTCCAAAGTGGATGCATCATCTTATATTCTACTAACAATGTATGAGGTTTCTTATTTATCCATATCTTTTGTAGCACTTGTTATTATCGTCCTTTTGATTCTAACCTTCCTTGTGGGTGTGAAGTGATATTTTTAGTCTTATTCTGTATTTTCCTGGCAACAAATAATGTTGAGCATTTTTTCATGTGCTTATTGCACATTCATAAATTTTCTCTGGAGAAATATTTAATTAAATCCTTTGCTAATTTTTAAATTGAGTTGTTTTTACAGTATTTTTAAAAATTGAGTTGTCAGAGTTCTTTATATATTCTGATACAAGTCCCTCAAGAGATCTATGATTACAGATATTTTCTTCATTCTGTGGGTTGTCTCTTCACTTTCTTGACAGTGTCCTTCGAAGCACAGACACTCTTAATTTTTATGAAGTCCAATTTGGCTACTTTTCTTTTGCTGCTTATGCTCTTGGTGTCATATCTAAGAGGCTTTGTTTAACTCAAGATTATGAAGATTTACTCATATGATTTCCTTTACGAGTTTTACAGTGTTCACTCTATGATGCATTTTCAATTAATTTTTAAATTTCTTTAATAACTTTATTGAAATATAATTCACATACCTAAAGTTCATTCATTTAAAATATATAATTCAAGGCTTTTCAGTATCTTCACAGATGTGGGCAAATATCACGACTGTCAATTATAGAACATTTTCATCACCTCTATAAGGAACCCTCTTCCCTTTAGCTACTACTCCCATAACCTACTTCTCTCCCCTTTCCCTTAGGCAACTCTAATCTACTTTCTGTCTTTACAGATTTTCCTGCTCTGGAAAGTTCATATAAAAGTAATTGTACAATATATGACCTTTTGTGACTGATTTCTTTCACTTATTGTAATGTTTTCAAGGTTCATCCTTGTTGCAGCACGTGGCAGCACTTCATTCTTTTCTATGGCTACATTATATAAATATATCACATTTATTCATTTATCTGTTAATGAACATGTAGGTTGTATACATAATTTTGGTAATTATGGAATAATACTGCGATAATCATATATGTGTGAGTTTTTGTGTGAACATATCTTTTCATTTCTTTTGGGTATATGCCTAGGGGTGAAATTGCTGTCATACTGTAACTCTGTTTGAAAGTTAGGAGACACAAAACTGTTGTCCAAAGCAGTTGCACAATTTTACATTTCCACCAGCAGTGTATGAGGGCTCTAATTTCTCCATATCCTTCTGAGCACTTGTTGTTATCTGACTTTTTGACTCTAGTCATCCTAGTGAGTGTGAAGTGGTATCTCATTGTGGTATTGATTTGCATTTCCCAGATGACTAGTGCGTTAAGCATCTTTTCCTGTGATTTTGGTCGTTTGTAGATCTTCCTTGGCAAAATATCTACTCAGATCTTTGCCCATTTTTAAATTGGGCTATTTGTCTTTTACTAATGAGTTATAGGAATTTTTTTTTATCTTGTTGTGTTTTTGTTTTTAGTAAGTTCTAGATGGAAGTCCCTTATCAGATATATGATTTTCAGATATTTTGTACCATTCTGTGGGTTGTCTTTTCACTTTCTTGATAGTGTTTTTTGAAACATAAAGGTTTTTAAATTTGATGACATCAAGTTGTCTATTTTTTCTTTTGCTGCTTATGCTTTCGGTGTCATATAAAAACTTATGAAGGATTACTCCTGTGTTTGAAAATCCAAATTCATGAAGGTTTACTCCTGTGTTTTCTTCAAATTATTTTATAGTTTTAGCTTTTACATTTAAGCATTTGATCCATTTTAAGTTAACTGGTGTATATGTTGTGAGGTAATGGTCCAACATCATTCATTTGCATGTGGCTGTCCAGTTTTCCTAGCATACTTGTTGAAAAGACAATTCTATGTCCATTAAATTGTTTTGCTGCTTCTGTCAAAAATTAATTAATCATAAATATAAGGGCTTATTTCTGAACTTTCAATTCTATTTCATTGATCTACATATCCATCCTGATACCAATACCATACTGTATTGAATACCACAGCTGTGTAATAATTTTGATATTAAGAAGTGTGAGTCTTCCAACTTTGTTTTTTTCCCCCCTCAAGATTGTTTTGACTATTCTGGGTCCCTTGCACTACCATACAAATTTTAGGAACAGCTTGTCAATTTCTGCAAAAAATCCTGCTGGACTTTTGAAGGGGATTGTGCTGAATCTATATATAACTTTGGGAAATATTGCCATTTTAACAAAATTAAGTCCTCTAATTCATGAACATGAGATATAATTCAACTTATTTAGATATTCTTTAATTACTTTTAACAATGTTTGTAGTTTCATTGTGCAGGTCTTGGGCTATGGTTGTCAAATTTATTCATAAAATTTTATTCCTTTTGATGCTACTATAAATGGAATTTTTGTATTATTTTATTTTCATATTGTTGGTTATTGGTGTACAGAAAACAATAGGTCCTTGCATATTAACCTTGAATCCTGCAACCCTGCTGGTTTATTTATCCTAATAGCTCATTTTGGTTAATTCCTTAGGACTTTCTATATACAAAATCATGTTATCTGTGAATGGTGATAATTTTACTTATTGCACTCCAATGTGGGAACCTTTCTTTTCCTTTTTCTTCCCTAGCTGACCTGGCTAGACCTTCCAGTGCTGTTAAGTAGAAGTGGCAAAAGAAGACATCCTTATCCTGTTCCCAGGTCTTAGGGGGAAACCATTCAGTTTTTCATAATTAAGTATGATGTTAATTGTGACATTTTTGTAGATGTCTTTTATCAGGTTGAAGGAGTTTCTTTTGATTCCTATTTTTTTTTTAGTGTTTTTACTATGAAAGGATGTTGTATTTTTACCAAATGCTTTGTGTGTGTGTGTGTCAATGCAGATAATTATGTGTATTTTATTTTTTACTCTATGGATATAGTGTATTATATTAATTGACTTTTGGATGTTTAAACCAACCTTACATTCCTGGTATAAATCCCACCTATTCATATTGTCAATAGTTTTTATATATGCTAGATTCAGTTTGGTGATGTTTCATTAAAAATGTTTGCATCTATATTCATAAGGGACATTGATGTATAATTTTCTTTTCTTGTGATATCTTCTTTTTTGTTGTAGACATTGTTATGATATAATCAGTTGAGAAGTATTCCTTCTTCTTCTATTTTAAAAAAATATTTTATGCAAGATTGGAATCAATTCTTTAAATGCTTAATAGAATTCACCAGTAAAGCCATTTGGGCCCAGGATTTTGTGAGAAGTTTTTAAATTACTAATTCAATCTCTTTGTTTGTGATTGGTTTGCTCAGGCTATCTATTTATTCTTGAGACAAATTTTGGTAATTTGTGTCTTTCTAGGAATTTGCTTATCTCACAGAAGTTAAAAATTAAAATTAAGTGATTGAAAAGAAAATTCAATTGTTCATAGTATTTCCTTTTCAATCACTTAATTTTAATTTTTAACTTCTGTTATGTTGGTATTGATTTTTTCTCTCTTAATTACAAACTTAATTATTTGAATCCTTTCTTTTTTCTTGATCAGTTAAAGTTTTTTTTAACCATGTACCACTTTTATAATCAAATTATTATAATTATTATAAGAAGACATAAAAAGTGAAGTGCATGCCTTACAATGGGAGGCAGGAGAATGTTGAGGTACACTCAAACTTTTGCTGCCTAGTCCTCCTACATGACAATATGCTTGATCCCCAAATTTTTCCTTAGTTCTCCTTACCAACTTGTCTGGAATGGTAAGCTGAAGCTTGGGGATTGTGGAGCCACTGCAGGGAGCTGGTGCCTTGGTCACTTACCAGCAGCAATGGGCCACATGCTGTGGTCAGAATTTATTTCATACCAGGTACCTGAGATAGAAACCATGGCCCCTTGGCCACTTGGTCTGATGTCATAACTCACCGATACTGCTTTTGGCGTGTTTCCAGTTCTTTACGTCTGTGCTGCTTGAGAATGTGAATCTGATCATCTCGGGCCAATTTTGCTGTGAAGAAAGAACAAGTATGAGAGGAGCCTATAGAAGAATAATATTAATATCCAGTGTTAATGTTTCCCTCAGATGCTATGCCCATGCAGAGTGCTTTATGTGTGTCTTCTCATCTAAGCCTTACACATTCCCACATATGGTGAAGAAACTGAGGCTTGGGAAGGCTGAATAGCTTTGATCTTGAACTTTGCCCAAGGTCACACACCTAATTAGTGGATTTTCAACACAAGACTCAAATCCTGTGCTCTTAACCACACCACTTACAAAAGGCAAATCCAGTTCCTCACCCTCCTGCCCACTTACTCAGAAAGCCTTGGAGCCCCTGCCTCTCGTTGTTCAGAGAATAACATCCAGATGCAAAAGCCAGGCGTGGTTCTCATCAGGCTTGGCAGATACATTACGTGCCTATCCCTGGCCTGCCTGTGCATTTCCACCTAGGGGCTCTAGCCTTTTGCTAGGCCCTTCAAGACCTTGCCTCTGCAGGAATCTGGGGGTCTCTGATACAAAACTGCCTTTTCACTCCAGAGGAAAGGCATTTCATAGACCTTGGTAGGTATTTTTAAACCACTGCAGAATACTTTCCTCCTCTTTCTTGTAATTCTTACACAGAAATGGTAGCTGGTTGTGGGCTTTAATGTTACTTGAGAGACCAGCAAGACTCACAGCTCTCATGCTTCTGTGTCCATTTGGTTACTTCATGAAGAAATGTGTGACTTAAGAAGCAACATACAGTTGCTGGCACTGTCCTGTTCTCTGTGGTGTCCACACAGAGGATTAAGAATGAAACTACATTTTATAACAGAATATGGTGTCCTAAACTGAACTTTAGAGGACACATATGTGCTTTTACTTGGGCTCTGTCACTGAGAGCTGTATGACCTAGGGCCAGTGGCCCTGACTTCCTCACATGTAAAATGCAGATAATGTCTGTTTCTCAAGGTCATGGTGGAGATTGAGCAATAGAATGCAGTAAAGCCCTCTACACAGTGTCTGGAAACCAGTAAAAGCCCAATAAATGGGGAAAATGGCTATTATTATTGTACTTACACTCATCATGGGCCTGAGGTTTCCCTCCCTTCCCCTCTCTGAGCCTGGGCTTTAAAGGCATCTTGTCTTTCAGCCTGTTCTGGTGCTGTCACTCATTTCAGGTGTTGGGGCAGGTGGCTAAGGGCAGAGTTGCTTCTTGGGGACTTTAGAACAGATGAGGTTGCACCGTAATCACTCTTTATACTATTATTTAAGGTAAAGTCAGTGAACATAGTTAATGGAGCCCCTAGTAGGAGAAGCTCAGATCTCTTGAAAATGGGGCCTGTAGTAGAGTTTCTCTATAGCTGCACCTGGTGAAGTACCAGGTTTTTAAAACCTTAATTCCAACACAGATTGATATTTTTGTAAAATACAGTAAAATTAATTACTAGAAAAATGAAGGAAAAAACCAAAGATTCAAAATACAAGCCCTTTCAAAAAAATTATGTGCAAAAGTCATACAATTATCCTGTCAAGTTGCTATAAAAGTTTCTAAGACTCCAACTCTCAGTTTCTGTGCTAACCTCATTGAAGACCTGGACCCAACAGTCCTCAGATCACACTCAGACCATATGCCAAACTCTCTGGCCCACAGCACCTCCAAGCTGAGGCAAACCCTGTCTGGAGTTTGGAATGGGGCCCAAAGAGGTAGATCAATGAAACAACTTTGCATTCTCCCCTGGGGATGTAAAGCCAGTGGTGTGAAGGGGGAGTTTGAGGGCACTGAAGGCAAGATGAATATTAATGTAACAATAACCTTTATCATTGTTTGGAGAAGTCACTGCTGTAGCCACTCAACACTCATATCTCTAATCAGCTCACCTCAAAGAACCAGCCTTTGTCTTGGGCACATTGGCTCTGAGTAATAAATCTCTTCAGCTACATTGGTATCCATAGGTCAGAACATGTGGAAGTGTAACATGCTAAACTTCAAAAAGAGAATGGCTCTGTCTCTCCTGGCTCTGTGGGTGATGGAAGACTCTACCAAATGACTGATGGAAGCTCTGGCATGGCAGGATGAGAAAGTCTGGACTGACTGCAGAAGAGTTCAGGGGACAGGCTTTTAAGAACTGATTCAAGTGTCTTAATGAAGTTGTTCCTACGCACAGAGGCTCTGGATCCCTGGGACCACAGTGATGGCCCTTTGACCTTTATGTTAATCTAAGGTGCAGTTGTGAAATACTAGATTTAAGAGGTGGTGATTAATTGAATTACTTGTAGACTGGGCCCCCTAATTTCCGATTGTCCAAAGGATTGGTTGTTGTGCCATGTGGTGGATTAATGATGGCCAAAAACTCTTTGACATTCCTTCCATTGAGAAGTGGGAGCTCTATATCCTCTCCTTTTTTGTCTGGGTAGGCTCTGTAACTTCTCAGACAGTAAAATATGATGGAATTCACATTATGCCAGTTTCCAGGCCCAGACCTGAAGAAACTGGCAGCTTCCACTTTCTGTCTCTTAGAAAACTTGCTCTTGGAAGCCAGCCATCATGTAAGAAATGCAAATACCCTGAGGCTACCATGCTGTGAGAAGCCTTAAAGACTGAGATGCCATGTGAAGAGAGAGGCCAACGAGTCTTGATGTACCAGACCTGTGAGAGAAAGGGCCTCTCAGTCCCAGCCCCCTTGGCTGATGCCACATGGTTGCAGATGAACCACCCAGTGGAGCCTCTTCCAAATTCCTGACTTACATGATCATAAGCAAAATTAATTGACTGTTTAAAGCTACTACAATGGCTGGATACACTGCAATGGATAGTGGAATTCAATGGACAGCTTCTCCGTGCCCACACTCTACCTTGTGTTATCCCTGTGATCAGAATGGACTGCAATAATGGGCTTCCCACTGGGAACCTTGACCAGGGAGAACGACATGGGGAGAATGAGGAAGGGTCATTTACTACCCAGATTCTCTCTTGTGAGGACCACAACTTCTCCATGGGCACTGTCCCCAGGACACTTCCCCTCTGGATTATTCCGGCATTCTTTCCCTCTCCATGCTTCACCAGGACTAGTGGTGCTGATGGTACCACACACTGGTGTGGGCCCTCTGCTCACAGACCCACATCCTTCTGAAGTTTCTTTCTAAAACACTGTTTGGATCATCCTCATCTGAGTGTCCATTTGTTTTTTGCCAGAAAAAGCTGACGGGATTGCAGGAAGAAGGACTTCACAACTGAGACCTTGGGTGGGATGGGTAGGAGGGTGATTCAGAGCCAATGTTTTCCAACTACTGGAGAAGAAAAGTGCCCTGTCTGCAACCTTCCACATTCTGATCACTACAAGACAAAATGAGTTTTGTGATATTTGTTTTCCTGCCATGAGGTAAGGGGACAAAAATACTCCTAGGCCCAATCATTCAGTTCAGAAATATTGTTAAAGAGTTTAGTTTCTTAGACTACAATAATCAAAACAACCTGTTATTGGTATAAGAACAGGCATATAGACCAATGGAACAGGATAGAGATTCCGGAAGCAAAACCTCAATTTCTCAACCAAGTCATCTTCAAAAAAGCCTCCACCAACAACCACTGGGGAGAGGAGAACTTATTCAGTAAATGGTGCTGGGAAAACTGGCTAACCACATACAGAAGATTGAAACAAGACCCCTACCTATCACTGTACACAAAAACCAACTCTAAATGGATCAAAGACCTAAATGTAAACCCTCAAACATTAAGAACCTTAGAAATGCTTGAGACACCCTTACAGAAATTGTAATAGTCAACCAATTCCTGATCAAAACCCCAGATGCCCATGCCATAAGAGATAAGATAGACAAGTGAGACCTCATCAAATTGACCACAGAATGGGAAAAAATATTTGCCAACTCTATATATGACAAAAGCCTAACATCCACTATCTACAAGGAAATCAAGAGTGCTAAAATGAAAATAACAAACAGCCCTATTAAAAAGTGGGCAAAAGTTATGAATAGACACTTCACAAAAGAAGACATACAGGCAGTCAACAGATACATGAAAAATGCTCAGCCTCACTAATCAGTAAAGAAATGCAAATTAAAACCACACTGAGATACCACCTAATTCCAGTCAGGATGGCCATCATCAATAACTCAAAAAACAACAGATGTTGGAGAGGATGCAAGGAAAAGGGAATGCTTCTACACTGTTGGTAGGAGTGTAATCTAATACAACCTCTGGAAAACCTCTGATTCTAAAAATCGACCTTCCATATGACCCTGCCATGGCCCCTCTGGGAATCTACCTGGAGGAACCCAAATAATTCTATAAAAAAGATACCTGGGTTGGGCTCAGTGGCTCAGCCTGTAATCCCAGCACTTTGGGAAGTCGAAGTGAGTAGATTGTCTGAGCCCACAGGTTTGAGACCAGCCCGGGCAACTTGGTGAGACCTTATCTCTACAATAAATAAAAAATTAGTTGGACGTGGTGGTGTGTGCCTGTCGTTCTGGCTACTTGGAAGGCTGAGGCAGAAGGATCTCCGGAGCCCAGCGGGTCAATGCTGGGTTGGCCGTGAGTGTCCCACTGCACTCCAGCCTGGGCAACAGAGTGAGACTCCAGTAACAACAACAACAAAAACAAACCTGCACATGCATGTTTATTGCAGCATTATTCACAATGACAAACACAGAACCAATTCCGCTGCACATTGAAAGTGGACTGAATAAAAAAAATGTGGTACATATACATGATGGAATATTATGCAGCTATAGAGAAGGACAACATTACGGACCTCACAGCAACTTGAATGGATTTAAAGTCTATCGTACTCAGTAATTTATCACAGAAACAAAGAACTGACTACCACATATTCTCACTTATAAGTAGACCCTGAACATTCGTAATACTGTAAGAAAAGGCTTAGCAGTAGCAGGATGCTGCTAGGAAAAGTCGGGTGGGGCAGGGCGGGGGAGAATATATAATATCAATAAGGGTAACTGATCTCAAACCAGGCAAAATGAGGACCATGGGGAGGCCCAAATTTTACTTATTCTATGACCACTTATCTACTCGATCCTGCATTGTACCCCCATCTTTAAAATAACAAAAAAATTTTAAAAATCCATATCAGAAACAATGGGCTATAGCTTGACAGTTTAAGAACAGCAGGTAGAGAATAACTTTGTTCTCCTTTGCCTCAGTTTTCTTAGCTATAAAATGGAGGTAATAGTCATTCTCATCTTACCTACCCCACTGAACTTCTGTGAAGAACAAGTGAACTTGTGATAGAGAATGCTTTGCCAATGAGGAAGCGGCTGGCCTCCTCTTTATTGTTATAGCCGCTGGTGGTGTTTGAAGGTTTATCACTCCAGGTTTAGACGGGGAGCAAACCAAAGGGCTATGACTTGAAGTAAGGTAGAATTTTGCCCAGGCATGAATTTGACTCATGCATGCTAAGAGATGGGTGTGCAAAGGAGTTTATTTGGGGGAGAGGATGACCTTGGTGGACCTCTGACACCTGTTTCTTTTTCTGATCCTCTGTACAAGGCCAGCTGCATATCCCTTACAAATAATGGCTTCCCAAGAAAGTGCCAGACTGGGCTCTGCACATTTGGGGGTCTTACTGAGGAGAGAGGAGTTTAGGTTCTTTTCTCTTTCAGCAAAAAATGAGACTTCAGGTTTGAAAGCTGGTGACTGTGAACCCCTGACCTGCCCTTGGCCTCTCAGAGCTGGCCCTTGGGGTGCTCCTGGTCTCTCCTCAGGCCTGGGTAAGATGCCCCAAGGCCTGAGTCCTACTGTGATCTTATAGAGGTCAGGCTGTGCATCTGGAAAGTGAGGCCACAGCCTGGTAACTGGAAAACTGCCTATCTAGCAGCATGCCCAACAGGTGTTTGCAACTAGAGACCCAAGTTACCCACTGACAAAGAGGAGGTCATCATTTTCCCTTGTATAATTATAGTGTAGAGGGAAAGGATGGCCAGCCATGTGTTCTGGGACCCTGCACTCCACTCTGGGGCTTATCAGTACCGGAGGAAGGTCACACCTCCTGCAGGTTTATCAAGGCACGGAGCAGGTGCTCTCCCCCCGGCACGGCAGTGTGGTCACTCCCATGAATATAGTTCTTTGAGAAAGGAGGAACTGTCAGTTCTCAGGAAGCCTGGGTATAGAAGAGGCCTGAGCCACTCACCACGTCCATCTCTCAGGACAATCTCGCCCTCACCAGTGATCCAGCGGTAGCAGGGGAACTCAATGTAGTCCCCGTGGGGTGTCTTCAGCGTGATGTACTTCAGGTACCAGTCATCGTGCAGCCAGTACTTGCGCTTCTCGATTTTGACCAATTGGATCTCACCCAGTTCTTCATCCACGGTCACATCATATGAATCAACCTGAGGAGAACAAGCAAGTCAGGGCGTTTGTGCTCTCCTGAGCCTTTGTCCGGAAGGAGCTCAGAACACACCACCCCAAAACATGCTGCTCTTGCATATGGATTATTTTGAATAAAATACACTTAAAAAACAACAGATGCAAGAAGATCATTCTGACCTTCATGCTGTTTCCCAAAAGCAGGAGATGAAATTCCCCTGTAAAAGATGTCCTCCTTGTGCCAAAAGGAAAGTCACATTCTTTTCATTAAGGATTGGAAGTTGAGACCAGGGAAATCTGTAAAAACAGATCTTCTTACACCAACCCTTATCTTCCTAGTTACTTCACCCAATTACCATTCAAGGCCAAGACCCTTGATCTTGTCACTCTTCATGACTTACTATTCTTTGTTTAATTCAGTATATAAAGTATAGACTCTAACTGCTTTTTGTGGTCTTCATTTTCTTATGTGGGCCCCTGTGCCATATAAAACATGTATTAAATAAATTTAATGCTTTTCTTCTGCTAATTGGTCTTAAGCCAGTTTAATTCTCAGGCCCAGCTGAAGTGGGAAGAGGTAGAGTTTTGCCTCCCTTACAGTTCATACAGCCAAGATTTTTAATGAGCCCTTTAAACGAATGTCTTGGTTCATTTAGCCAAGACATTTACGGATAGCCTGCCCTTGACAAGGCTCAAAGCTACACCACAGGAAATGGAAAGGGACAAGTCCTGGGACCTGCCCTTGTGGAGATGGAATCTGGTGAGCCAGGACGGCACTGCTCAGAGGGGTCTGTCTCTGGCTGCATGTAGCTCAGGCTGGAGGAGAGGGAGATATCTAGTTCATGACTGCACGAGCGAGGTTGTGCCTGGTGAGGGTCCTCCTCAACTGCCTCCACTAATGAGGCCAGCCCTGCTGGGCTGGGGAGGCAAACCAGCCCTCACACAGAGTGGCCTTTACAACTAGTAAAGGGCCTGCTGATGATGACCATGGATTGCGCAACAACTCTGGGAGGCTGGGGAAGCTATGGCCTGTTCCATAGATGAGGACCGGGAGGCGAAGTCCCACTTCAGTTACTCATTAGCAGAGCTGAAATTCCATGCCAGGCCTTTCCATCACAGTCACTTCACCTCTGTAGTTCTCAGCAGAGCCCATAAGTGAGCGAAAAGGGGGAGTCTTAGATGCAAGGGAAGTCACATGGATTCAAGTTTTCCTGAGACGTTTACAGTTCACAGCCACATGGGGAGGCCAAGAACAGTCAGACCCAGCAATTGCCACCACACCCGTGCACTACTTGTGATAGATTGAGACTGGCTTTGCAGCTAGATGGTGCCCCCCAGGCTGCATGCAGTGCTGCCACCCAGGCCCCCAGGATGAAGCTACTTCTTCCCCACCCTCCTCCCCATGTGTGCCAGTCTCTGCCTCCAGGACATGGTGGCACAGCAGCAGCAGCCATGGCTTCTGGATGGTCTGTGTCTCTGCAGCAATCAATGGCAGGTGGGAAAGAGTGATGAGGGCTCAGACACTGCATCAGGTGTTCCAATGACCAGCAGGTTTGGAGAGCTGTGGACTCAGTGCCCTTCAACACATTTTCTAAGTCAGATTTCGCCAATCCTTACCTTTTATTTGGGCAGAACCTAAAGTTCTCAGAGTGATAATGAAGCAGACAGAATGGGTGGGAGATGCTCATGCTGTATGTGATCCCATGTATCACCATTTCCATCCCCCTCCCTTTAAGTCACCAGAAGAACCCCTGGAGGACTTCCTAAGAGGAATGGGAAGTTGGGTGTTCCCAGCAAATCTCTCTACTCTGAACATCAAGAACAGTTTGTAGGGCTGCTGGTGAGGCCAGACACTTGTGGTCAGAAAGCAGAACTTCCTCCTTGTGCCCTGTGGTCTGGGCCTGAGGCCCCATTTAGGAAAAGTTTCCTGACAACAGAATGCGAGACCCATATGCTGGGATGACACTTATGGGGTTCTAACACATGTGTATGAGCCTCCGTCCCACCAGAGTGCCCCTCCTGCAGGGTGTGTGCTGGCCTTACCTGGTCACCTCTGAGAAAGAGCCCTCCTGCCCCACAGCTTGTCCTGCAGGAGAGCAGGGCCACAGGCAAGGCCAAACAGATGGCGCGCTAATCCTGGGACCTGCAAGACCTCAGGCAGGGTCCTTCTGTACCACAAGTTGGTGATCCCTGGGGAGAAGCCAGCAGGCCCCAGCAGGAAGATTTAGGGAGAGAAGCCCCAGTAAGACATTGGGAGGAATAATCTGTGAGGAAGGGAGAGAATAAAAAAGAGTGCATCTCTTTTGGAGTGACTTCTGGGGATGAGGAGAGAAGAAGACCTCTGTTCTGAGGCTTCAGTGGGCTGAGGCAAGCAGGCTCTGATGGGAATATGGGGCTCAGCATCTAAGCTGGGCAGGCCCATTTGGAGGAACAGAATGAGGGACTGAATGGCCCAGGACTGGATGCCTGCAGGGTCTGTCCCACACTAGGCTCCACACACCACGAGGATCTGTAGAGGCCTTAGCCGCAGACTGTGGGCCAAGGCAGAGATTCTTGATCCCCCAGAGAAGTGGGAAGAGGGTAGTAGGGGGTAGAGGACTGGGTGAGTCCTGGTGTCTGGAGGTCTGAATTCACATCCCAGCTTCAAAATGACTGGCTGTGTGGTGGGCAAATTACATCATTCTCTGAGGCTGTTTCTTCATCTATTAAGGGGAGATAACATAGAGCTTACATGACCATTGAAAAATCTAAACGACATCATGCCTGAGTGGCCTGCTTTCTCTGGGAGAACAGGCCACTGGCTGCTGTGTACATCAGAGCCACCGACCCTTCTTGCCCGACTCTACGAGGAGTCAGGCCACAAGACCCCACACTGCCTGCGAGCAGCTGTGAGCTAGTGTGGGCCCCTGCACTGCGGTCCTTTCGTGACTACATGCACCAAACTGAGTAGCCAGGAGTACGTGTGGGAGGAAGAAGCTGAACCCGTGGCCTCAAACCTGTTGGCTCATAACCCAGCAGGAATTTCTGTGAGCGTGGAGATGGGGCTGTGAGGACAGAGGGAGGATGGGAGGCATTTGGACACTGGCAGTGAGGGCGGATCAGAGGGAAGTCAGTGTGGTGAGGACAGAGGGGTGGCCAGCAGAGGTCTGTTCTGGCCTGAGCATGACTGCTGCGGGGGAAGTAACTTTCCTTGTGACTCTGAGGGGATCGAGGGGGTGGAAAGTGCACCTAGGAAGGTTGGGGCAAGGGGGAAGAGGATGGCCCTTCTAAAGAAACAGGTACCACAAGGATTTGAGGGAGACACTCTTATGGGAAGGAGGAGCCCAGCATCTGGGAATAAAAGAGAGACATGGCTAAGGTGATGCTTCAGGACTGAGCAAATCTTGGGAGAGCCAGATGTCTAGCTGGAGGTAGTGACACACACAGAAGAGACCAAGTAGCTTCTCTAAGGGAGGAAACAATGACCTAACCCTTCAGCACACCTGTGAAGCAGTCATAGGCGAATAGGATACCCCAGACCCTGTTCTCTACCCACGCTGGAAGCAAGAAGACCCAGCTTTGAGCCCTAGTTCATGTCCCTGGTGGAGTGTAAAGGGGCAACGTGGTGTGGAAGGACGCTGAAAAGCCTCATAAGAGAGTTGGTATTTAAGGGAACTTATGGAAGCTGGTCATATTTCAGAGGTGAGGGGAATGGGAAGAGGGAAATGGGAGGAAGAGGATGGTAAGGCATTTCAGATGTAGGGAGCTGAAAGACCATGATCCCTGGGTGGCAGGGGCGATTTGCACATGGGAAGAAGATGCTGAATACAGAGTTCCTAGGGACAGAAGTGGCTGGTGTAGCTGGCTGAGATGCTGAAGGGGAAACCTGCAACTCACCAGTCTCATTTCACAAAGGGCTAGTTTGCTCATTTCACTTGCTGCTTTCAACCTTTTATTAGCTATATGGTTTTTAAAGCTTTTGAATATTTCAGCAAGTGTTAGTAGATCAGTTTTGTTTGAGTTTTCTAGCAGCACTTTAAGAAAGATTTCATCTCTGTCTGTATCAGATCTCTGCTGTTGCTGAGACAGGGAGATGGAGCTCTCTGCTGGAGCAAGGACATGCCCACTCCCTCCCCCTAGGCTGCCCATCTTGGAAGGATGATACTAAGGGGCTGGTGGGAGGAGGATGAGGTTGCCGAGAAGAGAGAGAGGAGACCAAGGGCCAGAGAGAGGAAGAGAGGGGGCAGTGGTCAAGGAGACCACGGGGCGTGGTGGAGAGAGAATGTGGATCAGAGAGCCAGGCATTGAGGGAGCAGAGAAGGAGGCACCGGGGTTGGCTGGAAGACAGAGCAGAAAAGAAGAAAGAGTTGTAGGGCAGAGAGTGGAAATGGGAAGGGCCATGGGGGACCAAGGAGCAGAGGAAGAGGAGGATGAGGGGGTAGAATATAGGGAAGAGAGAGAGAGACTGAAAATCCTAAGAAAGAAATATTTATTCTCAACTAATATATTCTTATTCCCAAGAAAGAGGTATTCTAGAATTTATTTTTCATGAATATAAGAACTGAATATATTTACAAAGTATATATCAATTATAAGACGGTTTACACTTGCTAAATATACTCAAGAATCATATATTAAAAATCACTCAATTGCCCTTAGCTTTCTTAAAAGTGCTATCACAAAATGAAATGGGCCAACTAAAATTTCCCAGAAATCTTCAGATCTGTTAAAGTAATCCCATCTGACTTGAATTCAAATGTACAGAATTAAACAATTTGTCAAATTTGCTTAGACTTGGGCTAGTCTCTGGAAATAAGCCCATTTGGGGTCTAACCTGAACTTTCCCAGTGGGGAGCCAGTAAAAGCATGATCATTTACAGGAAAATCCCACCTACAGAAGATTCCATTCCCAGTCCTGACCTGAATCACTCTGCACAACTCTGATGAGAATGATCATGGATTTGTAACTCAGTTTATTGAGGAAAAACATCAGTCCTGTCCATTATTCAACTGAATTGTGCAGGAGGGGGTAGGGATGTTAATGTGTCAATGAGCTAAAAATGAGTGAATTGATTAGGTGAAAATAGCCTTTATTGTTGTTATTGCTACTGTTGTTAATGATAACAGTTATAACACTTTTCTATGTAAAATGGGATAGCTTCCTCTATTGAACAAGTACGTTCTCCAAGGTTTACCCAAAATGGATGGATTGTCTTTAAAGATACACTGGCTGAAGAATGAGGAAGTAGCTCCCGGCTGTGCAAGATAAAGTGTGGAGTAACTTTGTGTCAACAGGAACTTTCTCAAAAGTTGATATTTTCCCCAAGAGCCTTTTGCACCTAGCTAGTTCCACTACAGCGCAGAAACCCCTCTTGACTTGCTGTTCTCTCAACCCAATGGAAATGTGAATGCAAATCTCTCCTGAAATTTGCTTCTGGGGTTCTGGCTGTGGTGTCCAATCCCAATGCCATTTGAATGACTTTTATGACTTATCAGGGTGGGGAAGACAGAACAGAGAGAGGGAAATAAAGGAACAGAGCAGTGCTTGCACTTTTCATCCAAAGACTTCACATGGCCACATTACCACATCTCCTCCTGGGAGAAACCCCACACAGGGTGCCTGTGCTGCACAGCGAAGGCCTGTGCTTCTAGAACCTGTAGTGTGTGGAGGAGAATGGGGAGGGGGGGAGGAAGTAGTTTGTATCCTGTTCTTCTCCCCTAGGTGTTGGGGGGAAGCCATGAAAAAATGAAAATAAATGAAGGTGCTTCAGAAATGACAGAGGGTGTCACAATGCCGAATGATGTATTAACTTCACTGCACCACTCTCCTTGGGGCCGTTCCCTGACTGGGGAAACCAACAACCAGAAAGTTGCTTTTATACTCAATGCCTAATTTTTTTTTAAAGAATTTCAAGCCAGGTTGCTAGTGTGCTGAACTTGGTTAAGTGTCAAGTTGGGTTACAGTAGGTTTCTGCAGTTCCTGGATAGGAATCAAGCCCTCTTTAGAGTTTGGAATCCAGAAAAAGAGTAGATTATCTTTTTTATAATTTAGGCTCTGCACACCTAAAGCACACATCACAAATTTATCCAAGAAAAGTTCTCAGTTGAAATGTGAAATCGCCAGTTGTGCTTGTTAAAAATAGTTTATTATGAGCAATTTCATATGGTTTGACATAATAGTAAACTCAGTGGTGAGGAGGTAGCTTAATAAAGTCTAAATCTTTTTGGTCTAGTTCAGGAGCTGAGCATGGTGAAAGGGAACTGATGTTCTCTGAGCACCTGCAGTGTGTCTGGTACTATTATTATCAGAGTGATTTACTGAGTACTTCGGTGCAGGTACTAGGCTAGTCACTTCAGTAAAGGCTCAGTGAGAACTGACCTGCCCATGCTCAGGGAGAAAGTCATGGTGCTGGAATTCAGGAGTTGGCTTCTAAATGAGGTCACCTGTGCATGGCCTCACACAGTGCCCAGCACTACAGTGTCCAGCACTAGAAGTCCAATAAATGTTGGCTGTTTTTGCTCCCTGAAGTCTCAGGCTCCAGGGTCTGCAGTGAGAAGTAGAGAGAGGCCCATTCTCCCTCTTCTTCCTCTATGGGATTCTCAATCCTAGGGTGGAAGTGTTTCCTGGTCTACATTTTGCTGGGAGGGTGTGACCATGCCTGGGTTTCAGAAAGGCCTCTCCTTGCCTGGGTTCTCTTGTTTCTTCCCTTTACATTCTTCTGGGACCTGTCCTGAGACTGTAAGCTTCCCAAGTATGAAGACATCTGCTAGAACCACTCTAAGCCCCAGGTGGTCCTGGGTTCCCCCACGGCTCATGGACCAGTGGAAGACCACCTTCCATTTTACAGCGGGGAACTGAGGCCCAGAGAGGGGACAGAGTGAGCTAGCGGTGGAACTCAGACAGAATTCAAGCCTCGGACCCCCTGACTTGCGCCCTCTCAGTACCCGGGTCATCGCAGGCTTCTAAGAGGTGCACTTTGTGCTTCACATTTGGGCAAGGCCCCTCAGGGTTTGGTGAACACGATCCCTCCCCTCCCCAGTGCGACCTGAGGAAGGAAGGAGTGTTAGTAAGCAGTGGCACAAGCAATGCCGCCTGCAGCACTCACCCAGAGCCTCCAGGGTCCTCATCTGCGAAATGGAAAGGAAACCTTTCGCTTTCTCCTCCTCTCAAGGGAGAAGGTCGGCGCCCTGCAGACCGCCCGCTGGAAAGTTGCCCATCGCCCACCCGAGTCCCGGTCGCTGCTACGGGTCCTAGACCCTGCCCATCCAAGTTCCCGGCTGTCTGGGTGCCCAGGGCGCGCCCGCACCGCAGTTCCCTCGACCCTGGTGGGGTCCTGGTCACTCCCCAGCCCCGGCCCGGCCGCAACGACCGGCCCTCGGGCGCCCCGCCCCGTCTCTGCTGTCCCGACCCGGTCCTGGACGCGCCTCCAGCCCGATCCCAGCCGCGCCCCCTCACCGCGCCGCGCTCGAAGTCATTGTAGAAGGGCTTGTCCAGCAGGTGCTTCTCGCTGCAGCCCGCCGAGCCCACGAGACTGAGGTAGATGTAGTCGTC
>NW_007234199.1:0-11012 GCF_000164805.1 Carlito syrichta | reverse complement strand
GGGCCGCCCGGCTCCTCCTCTGACTCCGCCCCGGCCCCGCCCAGCCCCCTAGCCCGGCCCCCTGGCCCCCCTCGTTCCTACCCTGTCCTGCTCTCCTGGAGCTCTGGCCACTGACGGCATCGCCTCTTATGGGCAAGAGTGAGCCATTCCTGCATCTCATCTTCTCCGCAACCATCTGATCTCCAAGCAACCAGGGAACAGGGACAACCTCATTCGTTCATTCGCTCATTCATTCACTCAGTCTCTCATTCGTTGTTTTCATGCTTCACCTTTCCTGCCTGCCTCAGCTTTTCTCAGGGCCAGTGTCCTGTAGGGCTCTGGAAGTTGGGCTCCGGGATCCCTGGAACACAGGCACAGTCTCTGCCCTCGTCAGTGTGAGTGGGAGGCCACACAACCGCGACTATTGCCCATGCTGCGGTAACTTAGGGCAGGGCGCCCTGGGAGTCCACAGTGGGAGGAGGGACTCACCTGGAGAGTCAAAAAGGCTTCCTGGTGGAGGAATCACGCGAGCAGGTAGTACTGAAGGGGGAATCTGGAACAGAGACCCCTCAGCATTGGCTTCCCTACAGGCAGGAGAGAGACCTCTCCAGGCCAGAAGCTGGAAAGCACAGAGGTGAGCCAGCCATTAGCCTCCAGCAGTGCTCAGGTCAGAGATAATCAGTGGAAAGTGGGAGTCAGGGCAGCCGGAGAAAGGGCAAGAAAACTTGAATCTGGACATGTAGGGGCGGTCTAGAAAAGGTCAACGTGCTTGAGGAGGCAGCTTCTGGAGGAGGGAGAAACTGGGGCCCCGGGAGGTTGGGTATGTGGTGGGACAAGAGTTAGGCCTGTCTGGAGATGGCTCGGGGTGTGGTCCACTGGCTGGAAGTCCCACGGAAGAAGATGTGGACTCCACAGCAGGAATATCTCAAAAGTTTGAGCTGGTACCTGGGGAATGGGTTTTTCTGCAGGGTAGAGGGTCAGTTTTTTACATCATGGTTGGCAAAGACCTGGACGATGTGGTAGAGGGCTCTGTGTACTAGTGGGAGGCTTCTGGAGGTTGTGGCCTGACTTGGACAGTGTTCTCCCACCCCTCCATTCCCACCATCATACTGGCACCTGCCCACCCCACACCTGGGACCTGTCTTCCGCACTGGTTCTGACATTAGCACACACCCAGATATGTTGCATTAGCTGAGCTCAATTTACAAAAAGAGTGCATTCTGCGTGAGGTGGTGGGTCTGTCAGGACATCAAAGGCAC
Source organism: Carlito syrichta (assembly GCF_000164805.1). Taxonomy (NCBI): domain Eukaryota; kingdom Metazoa; phylum Chordata; class Mammalia; order Primates; family Tarsiidae; genus Carlito; species Carlito syrichta. Next base: position 9,774 of record NW_007234199.1, on the reverse strand, counting down.
ATGCCCCATATTCTTGCCATATTACTTGTAACGTAGTATATCACAGTGTAATTTGGATGTGCATTTTCCTAACGGTTAATGGTGTTGAACATCTTTTCACATGCTTAATTCTTTGGAGAAATGTGTATTCAGATGTTTGAATCACTTTTTAAAAATGGGCTATTTATCATTTTTATCATTGAGTTGTGTTATTTACATATCAGGGATAGAAGACTCTTATTAGATATGTGATTTACAGGTGTTTTATTGCTTCTGTGTGTTGTCTTTTCACTTTCCTGATGGTGATGTTTGAAGCACAAAAGTTTTAATTTTGATTAGTCCAATTCATATATATTTTCTTTTGTCTTTTGTGATTTGGGTATCATATCTAGGAAAACATTGTCTCCAATACAATCACAAAGATTTACTCCTATGTTTTATTCTGAGATTTTTATAGCTTTAGCTCTCAATTTTTTAAGTTGATTTTTTATGTCTGCTGTGATGTAGAAATCCAAATTCATTCAGTTGCATGTAGATGCTCAGTTGTCAAAGTATATCATTTGTTGAAATGATTTTTTTCTATTAAGTTATCTTGGCATCTTATTAACAATTAATTCATCATAACTTCAAAAGTTTTTATTTCTGGACTTTCAATTCTAGTTCATTGATTTATATGCACATTCTGTGCTGTGCCACACCATCTTGGTTACTGCAGCTTTATTGTGTATCTTGAAATTGAGAAGTGTTAATCCACCATCGTTGTTGTTTATTTTTCAAGATTGCTTTGGCTGTTCTGGATCCTTTTAAATGCCACACAAATTATAGAATTAGCTTATCTATTTTAGAAAAAAAAAAAAGCAAGTTGGGATTTTGATAGGCATGAGTTGAAGCTGTAGATTGATCTGGGGAGGATTGCTGTCTTAGCAATGTTGTCTTCTGATTCATGAACATGGAATATATGTCAACTTATTTAAATTTTTTTCTAATTTATTTCAACAATGTTGTGTAGTTTTCAGTGCACGCTTTTTGTTAAATTTACTCCTAAATATTTTATTCTTTTTGATGTTATTGCAAATGAAGTTTTCTTAATTCATTTTGAGATTGTTCATTGCTAGAGTATAGAAAGCCACTTGATTTTTGTGTATTCATTTTGTATTCTGCAAACTTGCTGAACTTGTTTATTTTTTCTAAAGGTTTGTGTGTGTGTGTGTGTTCCCTATATGCAAGATCATGTCATGTGCCAACAGAGATAATTCTACTTCTTCTATGTGGAGACCTTTTCTTTTTTTTTTTTTTTTCAAATGTCACTATTTTCTTCTCTCTCTCTCTATATATATATCTCTATATATCTATATTCATTTATTATAAAGATGTGGGGTACAATTCAGGGTTAGGTATACAAACGTTGATTATGCAGGTACCCTTGTTGATGAGGTGTGCTCCTCCCTCCCCTAGCAGTTTCCCTCCCACCCCTGCCAATCCCACCCCCCTCCCTTGACAGATTCCCACTACTGCCAATCCCTTTCTTACAGTAGTATAATTGTTCAAGGTCCGTTTATGTGTGAGAACATATGGTACTCTGCTCTTTGTTTCTGTGATAGATCACTGAGTATGATTGACTCTAAATCCATCCAAGTTGCTGCGAAGTCCATATGTTTGTCTTTCTTTATGGCTGCATAATATTCCATTTTGTATATGTACCACTTTTTAAAAAATCTAGCTTCGATGGGCAGCATGGTTGGTTCCATGTTTTTGCTATTGTGAATAGAGCTACAACAAACATATGTGTGCAGGTATCTTTTTCGTAGAACCTTTTATTTCTTTTTCTTGCATAATCATCCAGGCTAGAACCTCAGTATATTGATAATTCAAGAGATAAACACCCAATCTTTCACTATTAAGTAAAATGCTAGCCAGGGTTTTTCATAGATGCCCTTTATCAAGTTGAGAGAGTTCCCTTTTATTTCTTTTTTAAAAGCACTTTTTTTTAATCATGAAAGGAGATTGACTCTATACAAAAATTTTCTATATCAATTGAGATACCATGCAATTTTCTCCTATACTTTATATTAATATGTGCTATTACTTTGATTTTCTTTTATAAGCTCTTACGATTATTTTAGATTTTTAAAAACTTAATTGACAAAAAATATATTTCAAGGTATAAAATGTGATTATTTGACAAATGTATACATTGTGTATTGACTGTCACAGTCAAATTAACCTACTCATCACCATCTATATATCATTTTTATTTGTGCATGTGTGTGTGGACATTTAATATCTGCTTTCCTATCAAATTTTAAGTAATACAGTATTATGTAAACTATAGTCACCCTGCTGTACATCAGATCCCCAGAACTTATTCACCTTATAACTGAAAGACTATGCCCTTTGTCTAATATTTTCTCCACAGACACCCATACAGGCACACCACATTTTCCTTATCCATTCATTCACTGATGGACATTTAGGTTATTTCAATATCTTGGATATTGTGAATAATGCTGCAATAAACATGGGAATGCAGGTTATCTTTTTGATATACTGATTTCATTTATTTGGTTATATACTCAGAAGTAGAATTGCTGAACTGTATAGTAGTTTTATTTTTAATATTTTGAGAAATGCCCATACTGTTTTCCACTTTGGCTGTTGCAATTTACATTCCCACCAGCAGTGTACAGGGTGCCCTTTTCTCCACACTTTCAGCAACATCTACTGTCTGTTTTCTTTTTGATAACAACCGTCCTAACAGGTAATTTGATTTTGCATTTGCATTTCCCTGACAATTAGGGATGTTGAGCACCTGTCATATACCTGTTGGCCATCTGTAAGTCTTCTTTGAAAGTTTATTCGGTCCTGTGCCTATTTGAAAATCAGGTTATTTACAGTTTTGCTATTGAGTTTTGTGAATTCCTTGTATATTTTGGATATTAACCCCTTATCAAATATAAAGTTTACAAATACTTCCTTTCACGCATAGGTGACTTTTCATCGTGTTACCTGTTTCCTTCACTGTGCAGAAGTGTTTTAGTTTAACGTAGTTTAGCTTGTTTATTTTTGCAAAAGTCTTGGTGTGATATCCAAAAATCATTGCCAAGATTGATGTCAAGGAACTTTCCCCCATGCTTTCTTCTAGAAGTTTTATATTTTCAGAACTTACATTTAAGTTTTAACTCAAGTTAATTTTTAAAAAATATTAACTTGGGTACAATGATCACCTGAATTGTACCCCATATCTTTAAAATAAAAAAATAAAATATTAACTTGGGCCCAATTTTGTATATTAACAAGAGTCTAATTTGATTCTTCTGCATGTGGATATAGTTTTCCCAACACCACATATGGAAGAGACTATCCTTTCTCCATTATGCATTCTTGGCACCCTTGTCAAATATTAGTTAACCATATAAGCGTGGGTTTATTTCTGGGCTCTTTATTCTGTTCCATTGGTCTATGTTTCTGTTTTTACACCAGTACCATACTGTTTGATTACAATAGATTTGTAATATAGTTTGAAATCGGGGAGTGTGATGCCTCCAGCTTCACAATCTGACAGTGCATTGTAATAATTTTTGCTTTACTTAATTTTACATCTTTCAAAGAAGTTGAGCAAAGGAGAACATGCATGTGTTTATAGAGTTTGCTATATTAATATTCTTATTTCTTGCTTTTCTTCTTTCTTTTGTAGATTCAAGGTGTCATCAGATGTCACTTCTGTACTCCAATACAGCTTAGCTCCCACTTTACTCCTCTGTGCTGTTAATATAAAATGTTATATTTTTGTATTTTATAGGTCCAATAATGCAACTATATATATGGTATACAATTACTTTTTTAATTAGTTAAGAGAAGAAAAAAGTATGTGATTTCAGTTTCTTTGGTAATTATTCATACAATTATCTTTACTGACTATGTTTTTTGAGGTAAATTAAGCTATTGTCTACTGTGACTTGATTTCAGCCTGAAAAACCTCCTTTAGTATTTCCTTTAAGGTAAGTCTACTAGTGATGAGTCTCAATTTTTGTGATCTGGAAATGCTTTTATTTTCTCTTCATCTTTGAAAGATAGTTTGGATAGATATAAGATTATTTTTTATTGTGATTAAATATATGTAAGATTAAATTTATTTTATTTTGTATTTTTTCATTTTTAAAGTAATTATATTTTATAAAAGTTTTAAAAATTGTGGTAAAATACACAGAGTATGAAATTTACTATTTTAGTCATTTTTTAGGTATGCAGTTCAGTGGTATTAACACATTCATATTGTTGTGCTACCATCAGCATTGTCCATTTTCAGAAGTTTTTCATGCTCCCAAACTGAAACTCTGCACTCATTTAAAAATAGGCCATTTTGTTCTCTCCCAGGCACTGGAAACCACCATTTTCCTTGTGTCTCTACTGATTTGACTACTCTAGGTATCTTAAGTAAGTGCAGTAATACAATATTTGTCCTTTTTTATCTAGCTTATCTGACCTAGCATAATTTCCTCAAGGTTCTTTCATGTTGTAGCATGTGTCTGAATTTCCTTTCTTTCAAAGTATGAATAGTATCCCATTTAAAAAGTTCCTTCATGTGTCAATGAACATTTGAGTTGCTCCCATCTCGTGACTATTGTGATAAATACAGTAATGAATATGGTTGCACAAATATATTTTCAAGATTGTTTTGGTTATAAAACCAGAAGTGACATTGCTAGATTATACAGTAAGTCTATCTTTAATTTTTTGAGAAACCACCATGCTGCTTTCCATAGAAGGTACAGCATTTTACAGTCCCACCAACAATGAACAAAGGTTGAATTTCTCTGCATCTTAATCAACACATGCTGTTTCTGTTTTTATTTTAAAAATTATAATAGCTATCCTAATGAAAGTGAGTTAGTATTTCATGTGCTTTTGATTTGCATTTCTCTAATGACTTATGATGCCAAGCATCTTTCACTGTGCTTGTTGCATTTGTATATTATCTTTGGAAAAATGCTTCTTTAGGTCTTTTGCTCATTTAAAATTTGGAATGTTGGTTTTTATGTTGTTGAGTTATAGGTGTTCTTATATATTCTGAATATTTATTAATCTCTTAAATATTTTCTCTCATTTCTTGGGTTGCTTTTTCACTCTGCTGGTGTTCTTTGATGCACAAAAGTTTTACATTTGATGAAGTCCAACTTATCTTTTGTCTATCTTTATTTGGCTTGTGTTTTTGGTGTCATAGCCAAGAAATCCATTGCAAAATTCACATCATAAAGTTATCCTCCTATGTTTTCTTCTAAGAATTTTATTTTTAGGTTTTACATTTCGGGTTGTTCCATTGAGTATTTCTGTATATGTTATAGGGTAAGGATCCAGCCTTATTGTTTTGTGTGTGGTTATCCAGATTTTCTAATACCTTTTATTGAAAAGATTCTCTTTTCCTCATTAAATAGACTTGGCAACCTTGCCAAAAATCATTTGACCTTGTATGTCAGTGTTTATTTCTATGCACTCTCTTCTATTTCATTAGTTTATATGTTTGTCTTTATGCCACTACCATATTGTGCTGATATGGTAGGTTTTGAAATCAGGAAGTTTGAGTCTTCCAACTTTATTTTTTAAACACTATTTTAGCTATTCCAGGTCCCTTTAAATTCCATATGAATTTCAGGATGACCTTTTCTATTTTTGCAAAAATCATAATTGGAATGTTGTTAGGAATTGCATTGAATCTTTAGATTGCTTTGGGTAACATTGACATTTTAGCAATATCAAGTTTTCCAATCTATGAACATAATATTTTGTAGTTTTCAGTGTGCAAGCTTTCTATCTCCTTGGTTAAGTTTGTTCTTAAATTTTTTTTTTATGCTGTTACAAATGGAATCATTTTCTTTTTGGATTCTTCATTGTTGGTGTATAAAAATGTAACTGATTAGTTCATGTGAGACTTTTTTCGCACAATATTCAGTTATTACACAAAGAGTTTTACCACATGTATGTTTGTATTTTCTCTTTAACATCAATGGGAACATCTAAGGTTTTCTTTCAGTTTTCTTCAGAAATTTATTTTGTATAGGAAAATATTTCACTTACTGAATAAAAACAGAGCATGCGGTCAGATGCAGTACATTATACTCCAAACTGTTTTCATGGGTGGAATAATTTGCCACCTGTTGACCTCAAATGAAGGAAAAAAATCATTTTTCTGATAACGCGATTGAAATAAATCTTCCTATCTACTCTGCTAAATTCTTAGTTAGAGTGAACCTATACAGATAATGTGAAAACATCTAGCAGATTAGCATAAAAGCACGTGGTATATGAGTATGTCACAGAGACTTTGTTGTTTAAAAGAACCTGCTATCTTCCCTCTCTCTCTTGCTACCACACTCACCATGTGACACTCCTACACCCCCTTCACCTTCTACCATGATTGAAAGCTTCCCAAGATTTCATCAGAAGCAGATGTTAGCACCATGTGGAACTGTGAGCCAAATAAACCCCTTTTCTTTATAATTTACCCTCCCTTTGAGTTTTCTTTTTAGCAATGTAAAATGGTCTCATACAATGACTCACTTTTTTGTCATTAAAAACTGTATTTCTGATACTCATTTCTGACCTTCATGCTAGGTTGTTGTTGATGTTTGGTTATTTATGTAATAACCTAACTGGATATACAGCAGAGACTATTTCCTCCACAATGTGTAGCCTCTGATGTGGCTTCTTCTTCTTTTTTTTTTAACATTTTTTTTATTTTAAAATTGTGGGGTACAGTTAAGGGTTAGGTATACAAATATGCATCGTTCAGGCACCCTTGTTGATAAGAGGTTTCCCCCGTCCCCAGACAGATATTGACTACCGTTAATCCCACCTCCCTTCCCCTCCCTGCCTCCCTGATGTTGCTTCTTAAGGGGCATAGCATTGGGCACATTTACCCTCAAACTGTAACTAGAGTGCTTTTCGTAGTATTCTCTTTGACTGTCTCCTTTCTTGATATGTTGCCTCTTTTGGTATCATACTCAGCTATTAACCTTCAGCAATGGCTGGATGATTGCTCTGCTGTTTTTGACAACTCTTTGGAGCCATAAATTGTTCCACAGTATGATCTAAACAAGTTTGGATTCTTTTGCAGGAACAGTTTTTGAGACCAGGCTTTGAAATTTGTTTTGACCTAAGAAATGCTCATCTTAGCTGTCTCTTTCTTTAGTTTCTATCATATCTTCTAGCTGGTTTATGGTTTAGCTTCTATTATCCAAATGGAAATTCTGATGTTAAAAAAATGCAATAACAGGGTCAGGCTTGGTGATTCAGCCTGTAATCCTAGCATGGTGGGAGGCCCAGACAAATGGATTGCCTGAACCTGCAGGTTCGAGACCAGCCCCGGCAACTTGGCGAGACCTCATCTCTACAATAAATAAAAAAATTAGCTGGGCATGGCAGCATGCGCCCGCAGTTCTGGCTACTTGGAAGGCTGAGGTGGAAGGATCGCCAAGAGCCCAGCAGATTGATGCTGGGGTGGCGGTGAATGTGTAGTGGCCGAAGGTTCAATCTGAGAGACCACCAAGAGCCAATTCCGATGAAAGTTCAAGAGGGTCTTTATTTACAAGCTCGAGCCTGGACCTCTGTCGACAACCGACACAGCGGAGTACATTCAGAGGCTCTGATGGCTTTTACACAAAGGGAGGAGGAGTTTGGGGGGCTTTCCAGTTTTGTTACCATTTAATTGGGTAGTTCCTCTGGTGGTCAGCTTAATCGTGGAGGATTGGCTAACCTGACTCAGGCTGACCTTGGTCCACTAGCTAGGGAAGTTGCAGAGACATCTGGAAACTTAGGTGATTACCCCCTGGCACCTGATTGGTTGTTGCTAAGGGGAAAGTGAGATAAGGGAAGAATAACTGGAGCTTTGCAGTTTTTCCCATAACTGGAACTTTAAACAGTTACAGGTTATGTTTTAAGACAGAAAACTAAAAACTAAAAATGGCTGTACTATTATCCACAAGCCGATTACATATTTATTGGGTTATAGCATGCTCTTAACCTAAGTCTATGGTATACTCTATTACTGTCCTCTCATTCCCCCCTTCTCATGAGGGTAGAGTGAATCTAATCTTGGATTCCTTCAACATGCTGAGTTGTCCAGGGTCACCTGTTGATATTGTTGTCCAAGGACCATAAGTTGCACAGTGTTTATTCTAGCTTTTACAAAAGTTATTAGCTTGTTTATAATACATGGACTGAAGGTTAGCAACAGCAAGAGTGTGATCACGGGGCCTATTAAAGCAGACAATAGTGTGGTTAACCAAGGTGAGTAGTTAAACCAACTTTCAAATCATCCCTGTTTCTGCTCCTGCTCTAATTTACGCTTAGCCAAACCTTCTCACACTTTAGCCATGGATTCCTTTACTATTCCTGAATGGTCGGTGTAGAAACAACATTCTTCTCCTACGGCGGAGCAGAGGCCACCTTGCTGGAGGAACAGTAGGTCTAAGCCTCTACGGTTTTGCAGAACTACTCCAGACAGAGACGTTAGGGATTCCTGTAAGTGTGAAATAGAAGTTTCTATTCTTTCTATGTCAGAATCTACTGCAGCCCGAAGGCTACTGTAATGATGGGATTGAGTGGCTAGGGAGGCGATACCTGTTCCTGCCCCGGCAAGGCCTACTCCTAGCAACACTGACAGGGTTATTGCAGTGACCGGTTCCCTTTTAACCCAGGTGTACCCTCCTTGTTTCAGCAACTGGAATACATCCTCCTCAGTGTGGTACAGTATTTTGGGGAGTAACTACCAAAATGCAAAAGTCCTCAGACTGAGTGAGTACCTGCCCATGAAAACACGGAGTTAAGCCAGTGGAACACATCCACCATCCATTCTCGGGGGGCAGGTGAAAATCATTGGAGGCTACAGGGAAAGTCTGGGAACATAAGGACTGGACCCCCAAAGGGGGCTTGCCCACGCAAGTTTCTTTCCCAGAGATTAACTGTAGGGTCAAGCTTATTTCTGTGCTCGGGGCCCACCGGCAAGCATTGAAACTCGGGCTCGTGGTGTAGTTTCCTATAATTGCAGTGCCTTCATAATAAGGTGGCCAGGGACTATAGCATAGCCAGTAGGACTGGGTGAGATCAGGCCTGGTGCTATTGAGAAAAAGGTAGGCATTGCTTAGTATGTCCCAGAGAGGGTGGGAAGAGACATTCCAGAAAAAGTATGAGGATGTATTTAGTACAGGGATTTTCTTTATAGAGGAAATAGCTGCAGTGTTACTGTGGAGCGGGGTGTGCATGACAGTAGTGAAAAGCGCACTGCTTGGCTCGGGTCTAGGAATCGATTCAGTAGTTGGCTTATCTGTGGGTGGTGCGAACCCCCCAAATATGGTGTCCAAAATTAGATCGGGTGAGCCCTGGGATGGCGCTGAGGGTTTGGACTTTTAGTCTAATCATGGAAAGACTCCCTAGATCACGCCATCCTGTTCTAGGGTTGTCATATAACCTGATTCCCCACGTTTTCCCGACCGTCCGGTCTGTAACTTGGCGCCCCGCTGGGGTGAAGTCTATCATGAGGAGGTCACAGTAGGAGAGGGAGGGTGCCACAAACATACCGTGAATCTGACAGGGCCCCTTCTTATAACCTGAGGGGTTTCTTTTTATAGTGATTAAGTCATTGGTTTTGGCAGGGACCCAAGGTACGGTGCCTGTGGAGACACAGGCCCATGCTGGGCAATAATATTGGCCGGGGTCTGTGCATGCCTCGTCCTGGTCATGGCCGGGGCATACATAAAACTGATACTGCTTGTCATAGCCTAGCTTTGAAATTACTTTGGT
>NW_007234198.1:0-6658 GCF_000164805.1 Carlito syrichta | reverse complement strand
GGGAAACCACCATGAAGATGGGAAAGGGTCAGAAAGTAAAACAAATATCATGTAGTTAGTGATCTAAATATGACAACTCTTTTCACATTTTTAAACAAGTAGGGCCACAGAGTCCTTGTACTTTTAAGGCTACAGGGCTAGAAGGACCATCCATGCAGTAAGTTTTTTTATAGTGCTTTGGTGAATACCCAGCATTCACATTCTGATGTCACATTGATTAGATTTATGCACTACATGCAAGGTTCTAATTTCTGTCTTCTTCAGTGCAGCAATTTGTGCATGCAGTTGTGTGGAGACAATTTTTTTTGATAATCATATATAGTAGCTTTTTATAAATAGTAAGAACAATCTATTGTGAATTTGACTGCTTTCTAGGTTTTTTTAATAATTGGCTCTTTTGCTGTTGTCAGTGTGAAGCTTATACTGACTGAAGTAGGAAAGGTGAATAATATTATTTTAACAAAATATAAATAATTTATTAAAGGCATGCCTTAATCATAAGGGTAAGATTTATAAACTAAATGGTTCTCATCTGTCACAATGGTTTTATTTTGAACTGTGGTTTGGATAATGGGATGATTAAATAGAATCACAATGGAAATTGTGATGTTAATTTTGTCAGCCTGATTTTTGTGTAACAAGCGGTTTTTATTCCAAATAAAATATTCTCTGTATCTGACAATGAAAGAAACACCATTAAGAAATTTCTTAAAACCTGGGTTAGGTGCTGTTGCTCACACCTGTAATCCCAGCACTTTGGAAGGCCAAGGTGAGCCCAGGAGCCCAGGGCTCCTTGCTTGAGCCCAGGAGTTTGAAACTAGCCTAGGCAACATTGCAAGACCTCATCTTTACAAAAAAAAAGTTTAAAAAATTAGCTGGACATGATGGCACATGCCTATAGTCCTAGCAGCCTGGGAAGATGAGGCAGGAGGATAGCCTGAGCCCAGATGGTTAAAGCTCTAATAAACTATAAACATGCCTTTGCACTTCAGCCTGGATGACAAGAGTGAGACTGCTAACTCAAAAAAAAGTTTCTTAAAATCCAACAATCAAGCTGTTTAGAATATTCTTTTTATTCCACTTTTTGTGTTATAATAAAATATTTCTGGGCCTTTAATGAACATCAAGTAACCAGTTATGTAATTTGTTACAAGGGGGAGCAGGGAGACCTCTCCTAGGTAGGACATAGATGGGTCTGGTCAATGCTTTGCTGCAACAGTTAGGAGAAAACATACACTATTTACATTTACAAAAAGCATATATTTGCAGGTTCCTGAGAGGTGTGGAAGCAATAAAAACTAGATAAAGTAAACTCCAAGGAGAGAATGATTCTAGAGTGAGCAGGTGACCCACCCCCCTGAGGTCACTGACCAATTCTAGGAAAGAGATGAGAAACAAAGACCCTTCTCCAGGAGAGAGCTTGTATCAAGCACTTGACTAGTCTCCCTTCCATGACATTTTCCAAATTTTCAGGCTGAATTGGTAGGAGAATAGAGACCTAAGTTGAAAACTTCTGAAATGCAAAGCTGGAACTCCCAGAATCTTTGAGGGCTGAGGAGTCAAAGGCCTCACTAGAATCTCCATAAAAACCAAGACTGTCCACAATCCTAGAAAAAGAGAAGCAGAGATGAGTCTTGCTAAAACTAAAACTTAGCCCATTTTCAACTTAACTCATTATTAGATTGAAATGATCAGTTCCTCACACTTACACTATCTACCTAACATAAGAAAGAGAAATTCTCCTTGGTAGATGATAACATCAATTAGGACCTCTGCAGTATTTTTTATATGTGTAGTATAACAAAAAATTAAAAGATTTGCAGGAGTCATGATCATATGACTGATAATCAAGAAAAAATAGATTAAAAGACTCACAGATGACTATTAAGTATTAAAATGAGCAGATAAGGATTTAAAAATAACTGTGGTTAGTATGTCCAAAAATAGAGAAAATGGACAAAAGAGATCAAAGTATAGGGACTGTTAACACAGTCTTATATATATAAGAGATCAAATGAATATTCTACAATATAAAATACAATATCTGAAATTAATAATATATGTTGAGCCTATTGGCTGATTGGACACAGCAGAACATAGGATTGGTGAACATTTAGGTTCAGAATTTTTTTTTAAATGTGAGGACCTATGTGAAATATGCTAAATATGTCAAATACACACAGAGTGGAATTCCCTGAGAGAATGGAAGAAAAAATGTGACAGAGAAAATTTTCATTGATAATGGCTAGAATTTCACCAAATTGAGTCACTGGATTCAGGAAGCTCATGAAATCCTAAGCAGTAGAAATACAAACAAACAAAATGTACTTAAGGCACATCATAGTAAACTGTTGAAGATTGAGGTAAAATAAGATTTAAAAAGAAATCAAGAAAAAAAGCACAATACCAGTAAAACAGTCACAATTAAACTGACAGCTGAATGATCATGAGAAATAATGGAACCCAGAGGACAAATAGAATGACTTTTTTTAAGATTGTAGATACAAGTTCTTGCCAAGATGCCTGGACTGCTCTCGAACCCACAGGCTGAGGTAATCCACTAGTCTCAGCCTCCCAAAGTGCTGAGATTACAGGCTGAGCCACCAAGCCTGGCCAAGAATAACATTTTTAAACTGATTTAAAAAGGAAAACTGCTGAACTAATAGAATTAAGGATGTCTTTCAACAGTGAAGTTATTTTTAGATAAATAATGATGAAGGGAATATTGTTAGCAGGTCCATACTAAAAGAAAAGCTTTGTTTTTTCAGACAGATGGAAAACAATTCCACAGTAACATGGAAAGTCAGGAAGAAGTGAATAATACTAGGAGGAATAAACATGTGGCTAGATATAAGCGATTATTGATTGTACAAAGCAATAATCATAATATCGTTTGAAATTTAATATTGATGCAATAAAAAATGTGAAATAATGGTACAGCAAAAGAGGTGAGGGAGGTAAATGGAGTCAAATAGTTTAAAATTGAGCAGGGGTAATAAAAATGATAGTATGTATAAGGTTATCATAGATCAAGAAAGCATGTTACAATCTTTAGGCTAACCATTGAAAGAATGGTAAAAGAAGACATAACTAGCATGCTAATATAAAGAAAATAAATGGAATAATAAAAGTATTTGATTATCAAATAATAAGGGAGGGGGAACTAACATTTGATGCATACTTTTTGCCTATGTTCCAGGTGCTTTAATTTAGGTGTTCTAAGTAATCCTTAGCATTTTTGTGAAGCACATCTTATCATTTCTAGTTGATAAATGAAACAACAGAATTTGTTGGGGTTCTTAGTCGGAAACAACAAAATATATATAATTTGCTTAAGTGTAAATGGAAATTAATATTGGATTTATTGGGTAGCTCACAGACTCTCATAAGAGTAAAAAGTCTTTGTGATGACCACTTTGCTGTTTTGACAGGGCAAAGACACCATGGTTTTCAACTCTAATTCTGTAGGTCTCTTTTGCTGATGTTCTCCACATTGTTCTCTACTGCATTGAAATCTCTTGAGAGTGTATCTGTTTCACATATCTGGACTCTATTTGCAAGCAAGGTTTTTGAAATGAATTCTGGCTTATATCTAGGGGAGCTAGGACCCATAAGGGAGAAATAGCCCTAAACATAGGCAGCGTGTTCAAGTAATGTGTTGGGGTGTGTATGCATGCACATATGTGAGTGTACCTAAAGCATGACACATAACCACTACATGAAGTGAAGTACATGGATGCTGAGTGCCATCTAGAGGTCTCTGAACTTTAAGTGATGCCCCAGGAGTTGGAGCCCAGGAGGGTTGGTCCATTCTATAGCTTTTGTCAATATTAAAAATTGTATTATTTATTAATATGTATTCTAAATAATTATTGGAATAATATTAGCTAATGTTTATCAATTGCTTATTAAGCTGGGCACTGTTCTGGGGAACTTACCTGTGTTAACTAATTTAATATTCATAACTCTAAGAGATTAATATTATTGTATACAATAGCTCTAATTTTGTAGGTGAGAAAACTTAGACACAGAAAGAGTAAATATCTTGCCCTAGTCACACGTCTAATAAGTGACAGAGCTTGATTTAATGCCAGAATCATACACACACACACTCACTCTCTCTCTCTCTCACTCATATATGTGTATGTATATATATACATATATACATTGTAGAGAAATACTGTGTCCTGCAATTAGGTTGCTATTGACAGGCTGCTCTCCTTACTTTGGAAGGTCTTACATAAATTAGACACCTGAAGTAACTGTGACTATAAATGGGGTAAGCAGGAGGGGGTTTTCTTGCCCAAATACTCTGTAATACAATCAAGTTATCTTTGCATTTTCAATGTTCTTGGTTGAAATTACAAACTCATCGTAAAATTTTTACAATAAAATTTTCAAATGTGAAGAGATAATACAAATATGTAAATAGCCCTTTAAGATTGTGTTGATCTGGATTATTAAATTATTTTGTAGCTGCCTGGCCATCTCATAAGAACTAAAGGATTAAAAAATGATTTTTGAAATAGACAAAACAATCCTAAATTCCACAGGTTTGTTCTAGTGGGAAAGGGTATATCTTATAATAAATGTGCCAAAGCATATCTTGAAGGAAGTTATATAGACTGCTACCATGAACCACCAACAATGGGACAAAATAACCTCTTTATGAAGCAAGAACTAACTATGGTTAATTTAATTTGAGTGATAGTTAGACTCAGCATGCCTACAAGCAAGCTGATGTTTCCAAGATAAATATATAGAGTGTATTATTGTCTATTAATTTTGCACAGATTGATTAATGTTATAGTCAGCTACTCCTATTCTTTTGTAAATATTAAGAAACATACTCTTAATACTCATAATACCCCAGGGTCCTTTTTTTTTTTTTTTTTTCTTTTTGTCTCCCCAGCCTTTACCATTCTCAGTTGTCAGGCTCCTCAGTCATCCTTAAGAATCACTGAAGTTGGAAAGTTCCTGTTGGGAATAAATCTGATAGTTCATGTAAAATGTCTCGGCAAGACTCTACAAAACTTAATTAAGACATACTGCAAACCTTCATCCTCAAAATGAACTGTCTAGGAAGTCACACCATCTTACTTTCTTCTCATTTCTGATAATCTCTCATTTTTCAGATACTTGCATTAATGTACCTGCCTTAGAATTAAATTATTCTCCAAAAGGAAAGATTATTCAAAAGGTAAAGTGAAAGTACATCTTTTTCATGAAGTATTTTGCAGCATATCTTGAAAGTTTATTTTTAAAATACTTTGTCCTTGATCAAAGTTACTCCATCTTGAATATTACCCATACATTAAAAAAAAAACCTTTTCTCATTATTGCCTTATTTCTATTAGGCTGGAGTTCATTGTCTATAAGGTTATAGGCTAGCATTCACATAACAATTTAATTAATTTTTTCAGATAAAATTAGTTGGGGTTTCCAGCTACTTGGAAGGCTGAGGCGGAAGGATCACCAGAGCCCAGCAGGCCGAGGCTGCAGTGGCCGGAAGCGGCCACTGCACTCCAGTCTGGGCGACAGAGTGAGACTCCAACTCAAAAAAAAAAAAAAAAAAAAAAAAAAATTAGTTGGGTTCTCATATGTCACATTACAAAAATATTCGCTATTTTGCTAAGGACCACTCTTTCCTAAGTGGCCTAAGAATCCACAAAAGGGACTCAGATCAAAGAGGTCAGTGGTATTTCAGTGGTAGACACTGTTAGTTGATATGTTACGGCTATTATCCTTGTCTCTCTTCCCTTTATCAGAATCTTGATTTTATTAATTGTCCTCAAGTAGCCATTTCCTTCAGGGAAGACAGGATATATCTCCATCCCAGCAGATGACTTCTGATTGGCCAGAACCAGTCATGGTTATTGATTACCTCTTGCCAAATGTCTGGTTATATATGGTCATGTGACCCAATTCTATCTCATGAGACATAAGGAGAAGAAGGCTGTGGGACCCTGGATGTTTTCCTTCTCTTAAAAGATATCTGCACATGAGCCGGGCTCGGTGGCTCAGCCTGTAATTCCACGCCTTTGGGAGGCTGAGGTGAGTGGATTGCCTGAGCCCGCAGGCTCAAAACCCACCTGGGCAGCGAGACCTCATCTCTATAATAAATCAAAATATCAGCCGGGTGTGGTAGCACATGCCTGTAATTCTGGCTACTTGGAAGACTGAGGTGGAAGGATTGCTGGAGCCCAGCAGGTGAGGCTGCGGTAGCCGGGAGCGGCCACTGCACTCCAGTCTGGGCAACAGAGTGAGATTCCAACTCAAAAAAAAAAAAAAAAGATATCTGCACATGAATGTTTATTGCAGCATTATTCCCAATAGCAAAAACATGGAACCAACCATGCTGTCCACTGACAGAGGACTGGATAAAAAAAATGCGGTACAAATACATGATGAAATATTATGCAGCCATAAAAAGAACAAAACTATGAACTTTGCAGCAACGTGGATGGTCTTAGAGGCTATAATACTGAGTGATCTATCACAGAAACAAAGAACGGAGTATCATATCCCCAGAATAAAAATCTTGCTAAACCTAATTCTGTGACAATTTAATGGCTTATGCAAGATTTTATGACTCTATTGATAAAGAAAGGATTCATTTTGAAGAAATAGATAGAAAACAAGAAAGTAGGTAAACATC
>NW_007234197.1:0-2389 GCF_000164805.1 Carlito syrichta | reverse complement strand
GAACGAATGCCAATGAAATACAGAAGCTCGAAATGGAATTAAAGGAGAAGAGGAAACGGTGTGCTAATAAGTAGGAACAGAACACTTTAAGGAGCTACTCAAATATTTGTTGACTTACTGAATCACATGATAAACGTCAAGAGTGTTAGGTTCCAAAAATACCTTATTTTCAGAAATTTGAAACCCTAAGCATGACATAAAATTCAAAAGAAAAAGACTGACAGATTTGACAGCACTCATTTTCTCTTAAAAGACTCTCCACAGACAAACTTAAAAACAAATGGCAGGAGAAGAAACTTTCACAATCATGCAGGGAAAGGTTTAATATCTATCATTTCTTTTTTTTCTGAGTCGGAGTCTTGCTCCGTTCCCCAGACTGAGTGCAGTGGCACACTCACGGCCACTGCAACCTCAACCTGCTGGTCTCTGGTGATGATCCTTCCACTTCAGTCTTCCAAGTAGCTAGAACTACAGAAGTGTGCCACCACGCCTGGCTAATTTTTTGACTTACTGTAGAGATGAGGTCTTGCCAAGCTGCCCAGGCTGGTCTCAAACCCCTGAACTCAGGCAATCCTCTTGCCTCCACCTCCATGTCCGGCTGATACCTATTATTTTCAAAACTACTATAAAACATAAGAAAATACGAATTTGCATACAGACAATGCAAAGAAATGCAAAGAGCCAATAAACATACGAAAAGCTACTTGACCTCACTCATGATTCAAGAAATGACCATTAAATAATGAGATACTATTTTCTCACCTATGAGCTTTGCAAAAAAAGAATCAGAAGATCGGTAATAACAAGAAGTAAGGAAATGGGCACACTCATGCTGTTGCCAGAACGCAAACAGATAAAACCTAGAGAGCAACTTGACCTGGTCATGCTACATCTAGGCATCTCTCCTACAAAAGCACTAGCTTCAGGATGAAGGAGCAAATAAATACGGAGGTTAAATGGGGTGTGGCTTGTGAATGCAACAACTGAGAATTGGCCAACTATTCATCAACAGTGAGATGCTAACAAGTCATCATGTAGCCATCTATGGCACTCCTGCAATAGACCAATATGTTTTGTTTTTTGAGTTAGAGCCTCACTCTGTCATCCAGGCCCGAGTGCAGTGGCACACTGCTCACGGCCATCGCAGCCTCGACCTGCTGGGCTCAGGCAGTAATTCTGCCTCAGCCTTCCAAGTAGCTGGAACTACAGGCACACACCACCATGTCTGGCTAATTTTTTATTTATTGTAGAGGTGAGGTCTCATCAAGTTGCCCAGCCTAGTCTCAGACCCCTGGACTCAGGCAATCCTCTTGCCTTGGCCTCCCAAAGTGTTGGGATTATAGGTGTGAGCCACCGTGTCCGGCCAACTAATATGTATTGATTTGGAGAGATAATCAAGGTATATCACCTGAAAAACACAGGTCATAAAATGTTACATATAGTATTATCCCAAGAGGCTAGACTGGGAATGTTCACACCAACATTTAGCAATGTTCCTCTGAGTATGTGTATACTTGGAGGAGGAAACGTGTTTATAAAAAAGCATGGTAAGATTACGGATGACGCTTCCTTATTGTTTTCTGTGTTGTCCCTATTTCCTGTAATACTCTTGAGTTCTTTTGTAGTCACAAAGAATTCAGTTTAAAAAGATTTAATAATGAAACAGCTAGAAAACAGCAGTTTACTCTGAAAGGAATGAATGCACCATCGAGGGGAGACCTGCAGAGGTGATTCCCGCAACTGAACTTCTATGGGTATATTCACTTGCCCCAGCACCAGTCTGTTCACTCCAAATAAGCACAAGTCCTTTCCCATTGACTTGGATCATAATGTGTGTGTGTGTGTGTGTGTGTGTGTGTGTGTGTGTGTGTGTGTGTTTGAATTGGTGTTTTACACTGTTGCTCAGGCTGGAGCGCAGTGGTACAGTCACGGCTCACCGTAACCTTGACCTCCTGAGTCCAGGCAATCCTTCCGCCTCAGCCTCCCACCATATATATTCTTTATAAAAACAAAAAATAAAATTTCCCTTGCCCTACCCTGCAGTCCTGCTTCCTGTCCCATGCCCAACACCTCTCCCCAGCCTCTACCTTCCTACCAGCCCCTGGGCCCAGCAATGGATTCTATCCAGGCTCTTCTGCTTGGCCACAATATAGCCCCATCTCCAGACAATGTCTGCTCCTTAGCTCCTCTGGGAAAGTCCCAGCTGAGGCAGCACAGACTCTCCAGCATTACTTGGTGTCCACCCATAGGGACAGCATTCAAGCTGGGCTTGGCTCCGCCTGTGCCAAGGGAACCAGCACTGCCACGTATACCATCAGTCAGAGAGGACGACTCCATTGCCCCCATGAGCTTCAGACTTTCAAAGCACTTGCTGACATGGTTCCCTCGA
>NW_007234196.1:3513-6117 GCF_000164805.1 Carlito syrichta | reverse complement strand
TCCCCAAATGTTTCAGAGCAATTTAGCATGCGGATATTATGAATCGGTCATTTCAGGACTCCAGCAACATTCTGGTCCTCTTAATAGTTGTAAATGGTATTGGGTACTCCAAGTCCGTTAGGTTCCTCAGAACAACTAAGGCCAGATTCCAAGACAAAAAGAATCTTCTTGTCATATTTGGATGTAACTCTAGTGTTAAAGCGATCCCTGTAATCCTTACCCTTCCATGTCTCTTTATATTTTGAGAAAGGACAAGGGTTTCACACTTGTGAAACATTTACTAAGTACTTTTAATGGCCACCAGGAATCATGGAATCCCCGAAACTAGGAAACTTCTGGGCATCTGTCTTTTGATATACTGAATTTGTAATTCAAATTGACAGGAAAAATCAGGGCATCTTACTGAGAGTTTAAACAAAATCTGGTCCTAGGTGTTCCCATTTTCCGGTAACTACAGGGCCTCTTGAAAAGGTTTAATCAGCAATCTTCACTTCTGGGTACCTACATTTTCAGAGCTACTTTCTCCATGGATACGCTATATATGTCATTACAGATCCTCAGGATCTTTCTGGTCCTCTTGTTAGTTGTAATCAAGAATTTGGCCATAGAAATCCTTTTCTTTACTGGAACCATGTACGACCATAATCATATTCCCCAGAATCAAACGGTATATTGGTACAAAATTCCTCGACTCAAGTGACCTCAAGGTACAGAAAACTCTTGTGGGTGGGCAGGTTGGAATTGGGGTTTTGGGTTTGGAATATACAACATTTTGGGGAGGTATTGTGAACGGGAACCAGAAATCTTGGATTCCAGTTCTCAAAGAATATTATGGACGTCTTTCTCTTGATATCCAAAAACTGGAATTCTCCGTCACCAGGAACCTTCTCGACATCCTGAAGAGTTAAGCAGGAAGCTGGGTAATGGAGGTCGTCATATACAGGAAACTACACGTCATATTGCTAAGGAAGTATAAGGAACTTTCTTATGAGTCCTCAATCCCAAAAACTACAGGACGTCTTCCTAAGATGTAATCACGAATCAGGTTTTTGAAGTAAGGACCTGGGTAATGGGAGTCCTCACATAAAGGAAACCTCACTGCCTATTGCTAAGTAATAATAAGGAATCTGCGTTACTCAGGTTTTCAATCCCAAAAAGCATAAGGTCATCTTGCTATGGGCTAAACACGAATCATGGTGTTTTCGAGCATGAATATGGAAAATGGAGTCCTTATTTTCAGGCAACTACATGACCTTTTGCAAAGAAAGAATATGGAAACTGTGTTACACGAGTCCTCAATCCCCAAAATTTTCAGAACATATTGGGAAGTTCTAAAAAGAATCAGTTTCAAATAGGATGTATCTAATGAGAGTCCTAATATACAGGAAAATACACAGCCCGTTGAAAAGGGTGAAAAAGAATCGGGGTTATAGCAGTCCTCAGTCCATAAAATCAACATGCCATTTGCTGTGGGCTAAACAAGAATCAGGGTTTAGAAGCTGGAACATAGGTAATAGCAGTCCTCATATGCAGAATCTACATGATCTCTAGCTAAGGAGAACTAAGAAACCTCTTTTACATAGTTCCTCCATCACAATATCTACATGATATCTTGCGAATGGCAAAACAAGAATCATGTATTCCGAACAGGATTCTGGGGAACTGGAGTCCTCATATACAGGATATTACATGACCCCTCGGTAAAGAAGAATAAGGAATCTGTGATACACTAGTCAACAATATGAAAAATTCTCAGGGTGTCTTGCTGCGGTATGAACAAGAATAAAGGCTTTGAACTCATCTCATGTTTCACAGATATTTGGTTTGAGGGTATTATGAATCAGTCATTTCAGAACTCCTGCAACCTTCTGGTCTTTTTGAGAGTTGTAATCGGGTATCTGGTAGTACAAATGTTTTAAGTTCCCCGGGACAATTAAAGCCAGATTCCTGGAAAATATATCATATTGCCGTATTTGCATGTTACTTTGGTCTTAAGATGAACTTGGTAATCCATAAATGTACATTTGTACTTTATTTACTGAGGGGTGGAGTGTTTTGCAGTTGCCAATTATTAGTACGAATTATTAAAATGTAACCAGGATTCATGGATTCCACGTACCTAGAAAACATCTGGGCATCTGCATTTTTGTACACAGAGTTTTGGAATCCACATGGACAGGGAAATTCAGGGCATCTTGCTGAGAATGTAACGGGAATACGGTTCTTGGAGTTTGCAATCGCTTAAATCTACAAAGGCTGTTGAGAAGGTGTAAACAGCAATCGGGAGTTCTATGTCGCCACATTTTTAGTGTGTCTTTTGAAAAGGGACCAGGAATCTTGGGTTCCAATTCCTCCAGAACTTTATGGGAGTCGTTCTCTTGATATCCAAGCAAGTGGAATTCTAGGCCACAAGGAAATACCTTGGCGTCTTGCTGAGAATGAAATAGGAATTTCAGTAATGGGAGTCCTAATATACAGAACACTACAAGACCTGTTGCTATGGAAGAATCAGGAATTTTGTTTACAGGAGACCTCCATCCCAAAAACCTACAGACCGTCTTCCTAAGAGATAAGCACCATTCAGGATTTGGGAGTAGTAATCTG
>NW_007234196.1:0-3201 GCF_000164805.1 Carlito syrichta | reverse complement strand
CAAATGCACTGACTTTTCCTAAGAAAGAATAAGGAATGTGGGTGACATGTTTTCTCAATCTCCAGAAAAATATATGGCATCTTCCTAAATTCTAAACAAGAATCAAACTTTCGACGCATGTATCTGTGAAGAGGAGTACTCATATACAGGTAACTGCACGACTGTTGCTAAAAATTAAGAATCTGGGTTATACGAGTTCTCAGTTATGAAAATCTACTGGTCATCTTGCAGACGGCTAAAGAAGAATGAAGAATTCGAGGCATGAATGTGGTTAATAGCAATCCTCATACACAGGAAACTACATGGCTTCTTGCTAATAAAAGAGAAGAAATCTGTTTTCCACGGTTCCTCTATCAACAAATCTACATAACTTCATACTAAGGGCTAAACAATTATCAGGGTTTCGAAACAGGAATCAAGGGAAAGAGAGTTCTCATATACAGGACACTACATGACCTCCAACTAAGTACAAATAGAGAATCATTGTGGTAAGCGCCCTCAATCCAAAAAATTCCCAGGTTGTCTGCTATGGGAAAACAAGAAACAGATCTTCGAGCTCCCCAAATGTTTCAGAGCAATTTAGGATTCGGATATTATGAATAGGTCATTTCAGGACTCCAGCAACAAACTGGTGCTCTTAATTTTGTAAATGGTATTGGGCACTCCAAGTCCATTAGGTTCTACAAAACAACTATGGCCAGATTCCTGGACAAAAAGAATCTTCTTGCCATATTTGGATGAAAGTCAGGCCTTAAACTGAACCCTGCAATTCTTCCCCTTCCGTGGTTCTTTTTATTTTGAGCAGGGAAAACTGTTTTGCACTTGGAAATGTTTACTACCTACTTTTAAGGGTAAACAGGAATCATGGAATCCACGAACCTAGGAAACTTCTGGGCATCTGTCTTTTGATATACTGAATTTGAAATCCAAATGGACAGGAAAAATCAGGGCATCTTACTGAGAATTAAAAGGAAATCCGGTTCTAGAAGTTCTCATATTCCGGAATCTGCAGGGACTCATGAAAAGGTTTAATCAGCAATCTGGGCTTCTGGGTCCCTACATTTTCAGAGCTACTTGCTCCGTGGATACGCTAAATCTGTCATTACAGATGATCAGGATCTTTCTGGTCCTCTTGTTATTTGTATCAAGTCATTGGCCCTAGAAATTGTTTTGTTTCCTGGGACCATCTACGACCACAATCATATTGCCCAGAATCAAAAGGTATATTGGTACAAAATTCCTCGATTCAGGTGACTTCAAAGTACAGAAAATTCTTGTGGGTGTGCAGGTAGAAATTGGGGTTTTGGGTTTGGAATATTCCACATTTTAGGGAGGTCTTGTGAAGGGGAACCAGGAATCTTGTATTCCCGTTCCCAAGGAACATTATGGACGTCTTTCTCTTGATATCCAAAAACTGGAATTCTCAGTCACCAGGAACTGTCTCGACATGCTGCAGAGTGAAGCAGAAAGCTGTGTAATGGAAGTCGTCATATACAGGAAACTACACGTCATATTTCTAAGGAAGTATAAGGAATCTTCCTTATATGAGTCCTCAATCGAAAAATATACAGGCCGACTCCCTAAGACATAAACAAGAATCAGGTTGTTGACATAGGAATCTGCGTTATGGGAGTCCACAAGTAACTTAAACCTCACTGCCTCTTGCAAGTAAGAATAAGGAAACTGCTTTACTCGGGTCCCATAAAAGTTTAAGGACATCTTGCTATGGGCTAAACACGCATCATGGTGTTTTCGAGCATGAATATGGAAAATGGAGTCGTTATTTACAAGCAACTACATGACCTTTTGCTAAGAAAGAATAAGGATTCTGGGTTACACGAGTCCTCAATCCCAAAAATCTACACAGCATCTTGGAAATTTCTAAAAAGAATCAGATTTCGAAGCATGATGTATCTAATGAGAGTCCTAATGCACAGGAAAATTCACAGGCCCTTGCCAAGAGTGAATTAGAATCGGGGTTATAGCAGTCCTCAGTCCTTAAAATCAACAGGCCATCTGCTGTGGGCCAAACTAGAATCAGGGTTTAGAAGCTAGTACGTAGGTAATAACAGTCCTCATATGCGAAATGTACATGATCACTAACTAAGGAGAACTAAGAAACCTCTTTTCACGGTTCCTCCATCACAATATCTACATGACATCTTGATAATGGAAAAACAAGTATCAGGGTTTCCAAACAGAATTCAGGGGAAAGGGAGTCCTCATATGCAGGACATTACCAGGTCCCTCGGTAAAGAAGAATAAGGAATCTGTGATACACGAGTCCACAATCCATAAAATTCTCAGAGTGTCTTGCTGTGGTATAAACAAGAATCAGGGCTTCGTGCTCGGCTGATGTTTCAGAGATATTTGGCTTGTGGTTATTATGAATGAGTTATTTCAAGACTCCAGCAACATTCTGGTCCTCTTGAGAGTTTTAATAGGGTATCTGGTAGTACAAATTCATTATCTTTCTCGGGACAATTAAGGCCAGATTCCCGGAAAAAAAACTATCATATTGCCGTATTTGGATGTAAGTTTGGTCTTAAGATCAATTTGGTAATCCTTAAATTTCCGTTTGTACTTTGTTTGTAGAGTGCCCGAGGGTTTTACAGTTGCCAAATATTTAGTACGATTTATTAAAATATAACCAGGATCCATGGATTCCACGTCCCTAGGAAACATCTGGGCATCTGCATTTTTGTACACAGAGTTTTGGAATTCACATGGAAAGGGAAATTCAGGACAACTTGCTGAGAACAGAAAGGGAATCCGGTTCTTGGAGTTCTCAATCGCCTAAATCTACAAAGTCTCTTGATAAGCTTTAATCAGCATTCTGGGTTTCTATTCTGCCACATTTTTAGTGGATATTTTGAAAAGGGACCAGTAATCTCGCGTTCCAATTCCTCAAGAACTTTATGGGAGTCTTTCTCTTGATATCCAAGCAACTGGAATTCTAGGTCATGAGGAAATATTTTGGCGTCTTGCTGAGAATGAAGCAGCAATTTCAGTAATGGGAGTCCTCATATACAGAACACTACACGACCTGTTGCTATGGAAGAATAAGGAATCTTGGTTACACGAGGCCTCCGTGTCAAAAACCGACAGACCGTCTAGCTAAGAGATAACCACCATTCAGGTTTTGGTAGTAGGAATCTGGATAATGGGAGTCCTCATATACAGGAAACTGCACTGCTATGG
>NW_007234195.1:0-8489 GCF_000164805.1 Carlito syrichta | reverse complement strand
TTGTTGACTGAAACATCATTATGTGGTACATCAATGTAATTTTGAATTATTTTACTTTTTAAAATTTGGTGAAATAGGACCCCCTTCTACACAATATACTTTTTAACTTTTAAATTTTTTATTTTAAAGATGTGGGATTCAGTTCAGGGTTATGTATACAAATGTCAATTATGCAAGTATTCTTGTTGATGAGGTATGCCCTTCTCTCCCCTGGCAGTTTCTCTCAACTGCCAATCCCACCGCCACTCCCCTGTCAGTTTCCTGCTACTACCAATCCTTTTCTTATAGCATTATGATAATTGTTCAAGGTTCGCTTATGAGTGAGAATATATGGTACTCTGTTCTTTGTTTCTGTGACAGATTACTGAGTATAATAGACTCTAAATCCATCCAAGTTGCTGCAAGATCCATATATTTGTCCTTATTTATAGCTGCATAATATTCCATTGTGTATATGTACCACATTTTTAATCCAGTCCAACTTCGAAGGGCAGCAACGTTTGGCTCCATGTTTTTGCTATTGTGAATAGAGCTGCAACAAACATGCGTGTGTGGGTATCTTTTTAGCAGAATTATTTGAGTTTCTCTGGGCATATTCTCAATAAGGGGTTTGCTGGGTCATATAGAAGGTCAATTTCTAGTTCTTTCAGAAATCACTACACTGTCTTGCAAAGAAGTTGCACTAGGTTGCATTCCCACCAGAAGTGTAGAAGGGTTCCTTTTTCTCTGCATCCTCACTAGAATTTATTGTTATTTTATTAATGATGGCCATTCTTACTGGGGTAAGGTGGTATGTCATAGTGGTTTGACTTGCATTTCTCTGATAATGAGTGAGGCTGAGCACTTTTTCATGTGTCCATTGGCTGCCTTTATATCTTCTTTTGAGAAATGTCTTTTCATGTCTTTTGCCCACTTTTTAATGGGACTGTTTATTGTTTTTTTCTTTCAGTATGCTTAAATTCCTTTCTACACATTATTAAACAATCAGTGAAAATGGCATCTTAGTCTATTCCTTGATTTTAGTACATGTTATTTGATCCATTATATATATTTTTGAGTTGGCATCACACTCTGTCACCCAGGCTGGAGTGCAGTAACATGAGTCTGGTTCACTGCAGCCTTGAACTCCTGGGTTCATTTGATTATTCTACTTCAGTCTCCTAAATAGCTGGAACTACAGGTGCATTCCACCATACCCAGCTAATTTCTTGGCTTTTTTTTTTTTTGTAGAGATGAGGCCTTGCTATGTTGCCTAGGCTGTTATTAAACTCCTTGGCTCTAGCAATCCTTCTACCTTGGCCTCTCAATGTGTTGGTATTATAGTCATGAGTCACCAAGACTGGCCTGATAAAATGTTAATTTAGTGAATTGGAAAAAAAATTTTAATGTTAACCATTCTTATATTTCACCTGTGTTTATAAGTGATTATTCATAAAATACTATTATCTATACTTAAATGAATGGATTCAGCCTAATCACCATTCCATTGCATGTATTCTTTGTCTTCTTTCTGGCTGCTTTAGTATTTTTTTGTTGTTGGTATTCTACATTTTCAATATGACTTCAAGTGTGGTTTTCCTTTTATTTTGCTTTGGAGATTAAATTTTCTGAATTTGAGGATTTATGATCTTTATTAATTCAGGACATTTTTAGTGATAATTTCTTTAAAATGTGCTCCATCCTTATTTGTCTATTGTTTTAAGTTTCAGTTAAAAATATGCACAGACTCAATTTATCCATGTCTCTTAATCTCTTTTATTTTTCTTTCTCTGTCTTCCTCATGACTTATTTAAATATCTTTACCTGTTTGTGAATAATCTTTTCACATTCTTTAACTTGCTATTTTATATAGTCATGATATATTTTATTTCAATTATTATATTTTTTGTTTCACTTAAATCCAGTCTGCTTGTTTCAGGCAATGCAGTTTTTTTTTCCTGAGTGTTTGGATTCCATCTTTTATTTTTTCAAAAACTCAAAATATATGTGTTATATTCTGATTTATTAGTCAAGATTCTTTAAAAAGACAGAATAGATAGATAGACAGACAAGAGAGGATTTATTAGAGAAATTGGCCACATGGTTATGGAGGGTATGTTTGTATGCAAGATGGAGACTCAGGGAAACTGGTAGAATGACTCAGTCCATGCCTGAAAGGCCTTAGAAGAAGGGAAACTGATGGTGTAACTCTCAGTCTAAGGTTGCAATGTGTAGAAACTGGGGTGCTGCTGATGATTGTCCAAGAATCCAAAGGCCAAAAATCCTGGAGTTCTGATGTTCAAGGGCAGGATTAAAAGAGTGTTTCAGCTCCTGGAGAGAGAAAAGTAAATATGTTTTTTCTCTGCCTTTTTATTGGGTTTGGGCAGGTCTTTCTTACTCAGTCCACTGATTCAATTGCTAATCTTTCTGAAAATACCCCCCACAGATACACTCACAAATAATGCTTCACCAATTATCTGGGTATTTCTTAATAAAGTTGACAACTAAAACTTACCATCACATCTGGGTTTTGTAATTACAAGCAATTGGGATCCCAATTGATTGATTTCAATCTCAACTGAAGTCATAGGGAATACAATTTGCTTTTTATTCATAGTGGCTTGTTTCTTCATGTGTTGCAATTGTATAAATTTGACTTGGGTCCAAAGTTCGTTTTTTTAAAATCAGTACTTACCTTGTAAGTCCTACTTGATGATATATCCATGGAATGTTGTCAGTTAGGGACAACTTTAAGTCAATTTCTCAGCTAAGGATTTTCTGAACAATATTAGTAACATAAATTTGAAATTAAAACCCTTATGAGTATAGTCCTGTGCCTGAGAATTTTCAAAACAGACAGTTTTTCTTTTGATTTATTTAATTGGATTAGGCTAGAAATTGCTACAGTACCAAACCCTGAATGCTCATTAACTCAGAATAGCAAATGTTACCATCTGAATTCACAACTTCTAAATTTGTCAATATAGACATCATGTAGATTTCTTTGTATGTGATCAGCTAAGGGTGTTTGAACCTCAAGGAAAGCATTAAGCTTTCTATGCCCTCTAGGCCCAAGAACTGTTGTTAAAGGGGTTTATTATACACTATTATGAAGTGTATATGTGTGTGCATATTTAAACTATCTATAATAAAATACATATAATATGTTTATATCTATATTTTTGTGTATATGTGGTATGTATAGTTGTGTGTATGTGTATATATGTGATGGATACTCCTCAAAATTGAATTTAATTGCAAAAAGTTCCATATGCATTCTTAAATGTTTAAACTTCAATCACCTTCAAAGTACTTTCTGTTTGATGCAATACACATATCAGGACACTTTTCCACTGCGCAAAACAGTTTTAGAACTCATCATTTTAAAAAATTTTATTTTAAAGATGTGGGGTACAATTCAGGGTTAGGTATCCAAATGTTCATTATGCAGGTACCCTTGTTGATGTGAACTTATCAATTTTGATACCTTTCAGTGCTTCTGACATTTTTTGTTTCAACTCTTCCACATCAGCAAAATGTTTTCCTTTGAAAACTTGTTTTCAGCCATGGAAATAAAGAAAAGTCACTTGGGGTGAATTTGTGTGAATAGAGGGAGTGGGGCTTGGGGGTGATGCAGTTTTTGATGAAAAACTGCTGAACAGTCAGCAATGTGTTCAGGTGTGCTTGTAAATAATCCATCATAAAATGGGCAAATGCCTTGAAATAATCTCCTTCAAAGAACGTACTGAAGCTGAACCTGCCTCTCACAACAATGCTAGCTGGTACACTGATGCTGATTGATTCCTAGAACACTCACCTAATGGGAGAAGCCTATACTACAAAAGACTTGCCATCCAAAAAAAATTCAATTTTCTTGGGGGGTTCTCCTTCGTATACACACACACACACACACACACATACACACACAGGATAACAGGATAATATAACCTAACATTCTCTATCATATCAAATGTGGGACCATAAAATAATGCTAAGAGGAGAGTTGGTGTAGAATTAGAATATTTTATTTCTCTCACTGATTACTGATTTCAAATAACATTTTAATTAAAGCATCAGATTGAAGTGCTATGATTAGTCATAAAGTTGGCCCTTTGCGTATTTCAAGATACCTTAATGTGTATACTACAATCCTGTGTCTGCTCCTTTGGTCTCTGTACTAATCTACTCTCTGTACTAATCTACTCCCAAACCTTCCTGATACTTTTCCTTCATAATAATTATCAGCATTACCTCATTATTTCCTTTTCCTACTGTTACAATGATAACTAAGACTACACTCCTCTCTGATCTGAACCATGACAATCTCCTTCAGCAGTCCATAGCTTTGCAATTCTCTCTTCCACTGGATCCACACTTGTCTTCTCAGTTCATTGCTTTTATCTTCACTATTCCCATGTTTAAATTCAAGACAGCATAAAATATGTCACTTTTTGAGTTCAGATCTTGTTTGTCGTACAGGATAAAATAAATATTTTCTGAATAATATTAAAATAAGACTTGAATGCAGTTATTGTTTTAAATTATCTAAGGTAACTACATTCCTCTCCCAGTTCTGACTTGTTGGAAAGTTGATATTCTTTAATTTCACATATATTTTAGAAGAAATGTTTTTTAACATATAGTTCAAAGGAGGAAAATAAAATTTTCAAATTGGATATAGCTTTTGATAGATGTCAAAAGTAACTAAAATTTTACAAGCTAAATCTATCTATCTATCTATCATCTATCTATATATATACTTATATATTTTTAAATTTTTCTTTTATTCTGTGGGGTACAAGTGAGGACTAACTACATATGTAGGCTGCATGGGAGAAGAATAAATTTTAAATGATTTTTCATTTTCCACTGCAATATTCTTCAAAAGATCAGTTATGCTGTGCCATAAATGTTGACAATCTTTGGGAAATTTTGATTTCTCTCTGCTTTTACTCTAATTAAGTCTTTCTGTTGTCATTGAGCAAATTGCCACATTAAATTTTTCCCCTTTGATTCATAACTGCCTTGACTTTTCTGGCACATGAACATGTTGAAAATGTCTACTTTCTTTTACGCCACTATTTCAGCTCTGTGATCACCTTTCTGAATATATACGTAGACACATCCAATGTAAAGAGGTGACTATATATTAGACTCACTCTTCTCATCCCTTAAAAAATTTTATTTATTTATTTACTTATTTATCTATCTATCTATTTTTAAAGATGTGGGGTACTATTCAGGATTAGGTATACAAGTGATCACCATACAGGTGAAGTTTGGGCCTCCTTTTGGTCCCCACTTTGCTTGACTTGAGATCAGGCATGCTTATTGATATTGTGACCCTCCACACCCCATCACCACCCTGGCAGTATCCCGTCACTGTCAATCCCTTTCTTACACTATTATGGTAAATGTTCAGGATCCACTTATGATTCTTCACATCGCTTAAACGAAAGCATTCATCAAAATTTATTTCAACCCATTGATCTTCTTTTTACATAATTTTACCCAAAGCATTCCTTCATCCTCTCAGTTTCAAGTAAGCTCCTTTTCTATGCCCTTAATTTTAGGGTAGCTGGCCTGTGTTAGAACTAATTGAATGAACTCTGCCTATATTTCTTTAAATTCTTGGATTCATAGTCTTTAAAATCTTCCATAATGGGAAAACCAAAGGAAATCGCTAGGTGGAAAATTAATTTTCTGGTATAACAGCAGTGACTCTCAAGGCTTGATGAAATGAAGCTGTAGACTTCATGCAGTCTCAGTTCAGAGCTTCCTAATTCTCTCTGTAGGTTCTTAACCTCTCCTTGGTGGCCAATGAGGAAAAGTGATTTACATATTTCTGGAGAGCCCATCTGAGTGAATCTAGATGTGCTAAAAGAGATGTATAACTTTTTTATATTTCTCTTTTTTAATTTGCATTCTCTCAGCATTCTTTCTTTCATCTCCTTCTCCCAGGTCACTAAAAATACCAGCTGGGAATTGCTTTTGGATTCCTTGCTGCAATGAAATTTTGAGAGAAATTGAGTTTCATTTTGAAGATTCTTGCTCTTCTCTGAGGAGAATATTACAAAATGTCTTTTTCTTCCTTTTTCAGAATGTCCCTAAACTGAGAAATATTTTTTTTAAAAGTTAGTTGGGGAGGATAATTAGGTTGTAACTATATCAGTCACTTGTGCAAGTTCATAATTTTTTAGTAAAACAGTTCATGGAAACACTTATATTCATGTAGAAGTTCATAGTTCTGTGGTCAAGCTTTTTTAAACAAAGAAACAAATGGAGTGGTTAAAAAAAAACTGGAGGAAAAACAAGCAAGAACACCTGAAGTGAATTAAATGAATAACATGGAAAGTATGCATCTATTCTCTTGCTAGGTTGAGTTGGGGGATGTGTCACCCTTAGAAAGAAAGAAGACAGGTGACATAGACATGCCAATGACAGACTCTGGCAAAGCTCATGATATTTACTGGCATTCAGTATGGAGTTCTTACCTGTGGTTTGCTTTGTCAGGATGTTCTTAAGAGTGTTTACTGAAAACAAATCTATGAATTTATGCAAATGGCCTTCTAAATTGTTGCATAAACTATGCAACTATCTGATATAATCTGCCATGTATGAGCTTCTTTACTGCTTGGACTCTGGAAATTTAATAAAATTTGATGCTGTGAAAAATCTGATATGTATATGTTTGATTTGACAATCTGAATTTTTGTGAAAGTGCAGCTCCATTATATATAGCAAATAATAGCTTTGAAAAAGGGTTGAGTTCTTAGATTTGTGTTTGAGTTCTCAGATTTCTTAGATTTGAGCATTTAGATTTGTATTTCTTAATTTCTACAACTATATGCTTTCCCAATCTTCAGAAAGAGTTCAGATTTGTTATGAGAGTTTTAGACAGTATTAAACATCATAGGGGCAGAATTTCATTTCTATTCTCTTAAGGTCTCAATTAGGTCTAAATTAAATTGGCATAACATAGGTTAACAGGAGAAATGTGTAATACAAGTTTGATGTGGCACAAGAGCCCTCATATGGAGTTGAAGACCCAATACACTAACTGACTTGAGAAAAGAGTAGATAAGTTGTGAAGAAGCAACTTATTTATGTGGAGGAGGCTTAAAGAGATGTGTCATTTTTTCACAACTCTGTACAAAGTTCTTTTGGTTTCAGCTTCTTGTCCTTGAGGATGAAAATGTTGCATCTTTCTAGAACAGGGAGGGCATTTTTAGCATAGGAATTTCATCTTGTGCTTTTAAGAAACAGCATGAAGGACAAAGAGATCTTTTTGCACCTGATGTTTTTTGTTTAAGTGCTTTTGTCTTACATAGTTAATATAGAGAACTGATATATTTTTATCCTTTATTCCCTTGTCTGAAACTTCCTTAGAAGTTTTACATATTAAAAGCTGACTTGTGGTTATGGAGAGAAGGATTGTGTTAGAAGCTGAGTGGTAAGAAAGTTGTAAAGGGAAAAAAAGAACATAAATTGAAACAAGCAGAAAATCATAAATCTGAGTATATGGTACAATATCCTATTGAATCAGATTCTCAGTAATAAAAATAGTTAGGTTCAGTTAAGCAGTTGTGTCTTGTTTTAGGAGGTGATATTATAGGTGGACTCCCATCCAAGTTAGGTCTCTACCTGATGAGAGAAAAAGAGGCATTTCTGAGGAAAAAAACAGAAAAACAAAGATTAAGTCCTACCCAGTTTCTTAGTCTAGAGGGCAGTGACTTGAAAAGGATCCTAGATGCTGAGCTTGAAGTATCTTGTTTTGGATGTCTCCAGGGATGTCCAGATTTTCATACAGCAATGGACATGAAGGTTTTACACACAAAAACTGTTATGATTTCTCTGAAGTCTGTAGAGAGCTGTTCAGTTTTAGTTTTACAGGCTTCATAAAAAGGGAAATTTTAATTTTTAATGATTCATGTCAGATAGGTGAGAGAATAAGCTAGGCATGGTGGCATGTACCAGTGTTCCCAGCTATTCAGGAGGAGGCAGGAGGATCACTGGAAGTCAGGAGTTTGATACCAACCTGCTACATAGCAAGACTCCATCTCAAAAAGAAAAAAGAAAGAAAGGATGGAAGGAAGGAAGGAAGAAAGGAAGGAAGGAAGGAGAAAGAGTGAAAAAAAAGAAAGGTGAAAGAAATTGAGAATATCAATTATTGATGAAAAGCACAAAATTACCGGAGCCAGTTTTCAAAGAGGAAAAATTTCAAATTCAATGAACATTGTACTGTTCAACATTCCATAAGAATGTGTTACAGCTTTTATGGAAACATGAAAATTTTTTTCATAATGATCTTCATTTTATGAAAGTTAAAAATAAGACAAATTTGTTTGCAAAATAAATTTAGATTTTAAAAATTTAGAATTCTTTTTACATAAGTGCAGCAAGGATAGTGATTGACCATGGGCTTTTAAAAAGTCTTGGCTAAAACGTTTAAGGAATTTTAGATTAGACTATTAGAAGCCTCTTGGGAGTAGGAAGCCAAGCCAAGGACT
>NW_007234194.1:0-4086 GCF_000164805.1 Carlito syrichta | reverse complement strand
CCTGGCTAATTTTTTGATTTCTTGTAGAGAGCTGAGGTCTCGCCAAGTTGCCCAGGCTGGTCTTGAACCCGTGGACTCAGGCAATTCTCTCACCTCAGCCTCCAAAACTGCTGGTATTATAGGCATGAGCCAGCTCCCTGGATTTTTAAATTTTATTTTATTTTACTTTTTTTTTTGAGTCGGGGTCTCAATCTTGACCAGGCTGCAGTGCCTAGCACTATTTCTGTTCCACACAGACTTGACCTCCTGGGCTTATGTGATTCCTGAGCTGCAAGGACTACAGGCACATGCCACCACACCCAGCTAATATTTGCATTTTTTTCTTTTTTCATAGAAACAAGGTCTCACTATGTTGCTCAGTCTGGTCTTAAACTCCTGAACTCACCTGATTCTCTGGACTCAGTCCTCCAAAGTGCTTGGATTACAGGCATGAGCCACAGTGCAAGGCCCATGCCTGTCTAATTTTTTGTAGAGATGAGGACTGCCTATGCCAGTCTTGAACTTCAGGGCTAAGGCAATCCTCCTGCTTCAGTCTCCCAAGGTATGGGAATGACAGGGGTGAGTCAACAAGCCTGGCCTGCTTCAAATTATTTTTAACCCGTTATGACATTACAGACATAGATGAATCTCTCTGGGTAACACTTTTGTATGCCAAATCCCTCTCTCTTTCTTTCTGGCCAGAGATAAATACTGTCTTGATTTTGTTCTATATTACCATCTGTGTTTTAATTATTTTCTTCATACTTGGACCATAAGTGATGTATATTATTTTACATGTTGATAAAATGTATAGAAATGTCATAATTTATATATCCTATTCAATATCTTTCTTATTGGACAAGATGTTTTATCTATATTGATCATGTAGATTTAAACATCAATTATATTGTGCTGTATCTTACTGATAGGAAGCTACTCACATAAAGTACACAGTGTGATGATTTTTGACTCATGTATCTCTTCATGCAAAGGATCGCCACCTCAAGACAGCGCATTCCCATCATCCCCAGAAGACCCCTTGTGTTCCCTGTGATTCTATCCCCAGCGCCTAGTAACAACTGATCTAATTTTTGGTTGACACAGACACGGTTTGTAGAACGCCATGTAAATGGAATTACATGACATGTGGTGTTTGTGTCTGGGGTCTTCTGAGAATCATTTGCGTTGTTGAGTGTCTTGGAAGTTTCTTCTTTTGCATTTTCTTATGAGCTCTTATCAATAAACAGTTGAAAAATGAAATACAAATTCCATTTGCAGGAGCAAGCAGAAGCATAAAGTATTTTAGGGATACATTTAATAAAATATGTTCAAGATCTGCCCACTGAAAACTATAAACCAGTGCTGAAAGAAATGAAAGAATCTCTGCATCAATGCAGATAAAATATACTCAAGCAGTAGAAAACCCAGTGTTGTTAAGCGCCTGTTTTCCCTCAAATCCATCTATAACTTTGATGTAAGCCAAATCAAAATCCCAGCAGGGTTTTTGGTAGAAATGGACAGACTCTTTAAAAATGTGTAGGGAAATCCAGGTTGCCTTGTATCAAAGCTGTTTGACTAAAGTGGAATATTTTGGAGGACTGGCACCGCCTAAGTTCAAGACAATATAAAGCCACAGAAATCAGACAAGATGGTGTCCATCTGCAGATTAACAAAACACATTAGAGATGTAGGTCCACAGCCAAATACTCAGTTTGGAAAATGTGCCACAGTGATTCAATGGGAAAGGAAAAGTCTGTTCACCAAATATTGCTGGAACAATTGGATACCCACGTGGAAACAAAATAAATGTCAAAACATACCCCATACCTTACATAAAAAGTAATATAAGTTACATAAAAATATATCTCAGATCTATTAAAAAAAATAAAACTAGAAAACTACTTTTAGAAAACTTAGGATAAACTATTTGCAACCTTGGAGTAGATTTTTCAACTATGATGCAAACACTTACATGATTAAAGATAAAATTGATAAATTAGACTTCATTAAAATGTTCACTTTTTGATATTTTGAACATATCATTAAGAAAGTAAAAAGACAGGGATAGCCTGGGAGAAGGTATCCACAATACAATCAACTAACAATTACCTGTATCCAGGATTTACATTTTAGGATTTTTTTACAACTCAAAGATAATAAGACTGAAAGAACAGGGCAAAAGACTCAAGCAGACACTTCACAAGGAAACATGTACAAATGTCAAAGAAGCACACGATGAATGATGTTCAGCATCACTGATTCTCAGGGAAATCTTGTTTTTGTAAAGCTAATCATTTTAAAGCAATTTTTTAAATGCCTGCAAAAATATCATTTAAAAAAAGGATAATGTTAACCATTAGCTTACTGTTCAACCTAGTAAGCCCACTCCTAGGTTTCTTGCCAAAAGAAATGAAATGATATGCCCACATTTGAAAAGATTTGTATGTAATGCTCATGGCTACCTTTTTTCATAACAGCCATAAACTAAAACAAATCAAATGTTGGCCAAGAGATGAACGGATAAGCAAAGTGAAGTCTGTCTGCACAGTGAATACTGCAGGGCAATACAGAGGAAGAAACTTCCAAGACACTCAACAATGCAAATGATTCTCAGAAGACCCCAGACACAAACACCACATGCCATGTAATTCCATTTACATGGTGTTCTACTAACCGTGTCTGTGTCAACCAAAAATTAGATCAGCTGTTACTAGAGGCTGGGGATAGGATCACAGGGAACACAAGGGGTCTTTTGGGGTTGAAGGGAATGCGCTGTCTTGAGGTGGCGATCCTTTGCATGAAGAGATACGAGTCAAAACTCATCACACTGTGTACTTCATGTGAGTAGCTTCCTATCAATAAGATACAGCACAGTATAATTGATGTTTAAATCTACATGATCAATATAAATAAAACATCTTGTCCATTAAGAAAGATATTGAGGAGGATATATAAATTATGACATTTCTATACATTTTATCAACATGTAAAATAATATACATCACTTATGGTCCCAAGTATGAAGAAAATAATTAAAACACAGATGGTAATATAGAACAAAATCAAGACAGTGTTTATCTCTGGGCAGAAAGAAAGAGAGAGGGATTTGGCATACAAAAGTGTTACCCAGAGAGATTCATCTGTGTCTGTAATGTCATAACGGGTTAAAAATAATTTAAAGCAGGCCAGGCTTGTTGACTCACCCCTGTCATTCCCATACCTTGGGAGGCTGAAGCAGGAGGATTGCGTTAGCCCTGAAGTTCAAGACTGGCATAGGCAGGCTCATCTCTACAAAAAATTAGACAGGTATGGGCCTTGCACTGTGGTTCATGCCTGTAATCCAAGCACTTTGGAGGACTGAGTCCAGAGAATCACATGAGTTCAGGAATTTAAGACCAGACTGAGCAACATAGTGAGACCTTGTCTCTATGAAAAAAGAAAAAAAATGCAAAAATTAGCTGGGTGTGGTGGCATGTGCCTGTAGTCCTTGCAGCTCAGGAGTCACCTAAGCCCAGGAGGTCAAGTCTGTGTGGAACAGTGCTAGGCACTGCAGCCTGGTCAAGATTGAGACCCTGACTCAAAAAAAAAAAGTAAAATAAAATAAAATTTAAAAATCCAGGGAGCTGGCTCATGCCTATAATACCAGCAGTTTTGGAGGCTGAGGTGAGAGAATTGCCGAGTCCACGGGTTCAAGACCAGCCTGGGCAACTTGGCGAGACCTCAGCTCTCTACAAGAAATCAAAAAATTAGCCAGGTGCCGGGCTCGGTGGCTCAGCCTGTAATTCCGTGCCTTTGGGAGACTGAGGTGAGTGGATTGTCTGAGCCCACGGGTTCGAGACCCACCTGGGCAGCGAGACCTCATCTCTACAATAAAAATCAAAAAATCAGCCGGGCGTGGTAGCGCATGCCCGTAATTCCGGCTACTCGGAAGGCTGAGGCGGAAGGATCGCCGGAGCCCAGGAGGCGAGGCTGCGGTGGACAGAAGCGGCCACTGCACTCCAGTCTGGGTGACTGAGTGAGACTCCAACTCAAAAAAAAAAAAAATTAGCCAGGTAACTGGAGCATGCCTTTAGTTCCAGCTACTTGGAAGGCTGAGGCAGAAGGATG
>NW_007234193.1:3506-5267 GCF_000164805.1 Carlito syrichta | reverse complement strand
GAATGGAATGGAATGCTATGGAATGAAATGAAATGTGATGGAAAGGAATGGAGTGGAATGGAATGTGGACAAATGGAATGGAATGGAGAGGTAAGAAACTGAATGGGTGGAATCTAATTGAATGGAATGGAAGGGAATGGAATGGAGTGGAGTGTAGTGGAATGGCTTGGAATGGAATGGAATGAAGAAGAATGAAATGGTTTGGAATGGAGAGTAATGGAATGCAATGAAATGGAAATGAATAGAATGGAATGGATTGCAAAGGAGGGGAATGAAATTGAATAGAGATTAAGGCAATGGAAAGGGTTGGAATGGAGTGGAATGGATTGGAGAGGAATGGAAAGGAATGGAGAGGAATGGAATTGAATTGAATGGAGTGGAATGGATTAGAATGGAATGGAGAGGAATGAAAAGGAATGGAATGAAATGAATAGAGTGCAATGGAATGGGATGGAGAGGAATGGAATGGAATGGAATGGATTGAAATGAATTAAATGGAACATACAGAAAAGGATAGTACATCGAATGGAGCAGAATGGAATGGATTGGAGAGGAATGGAATGGAATGGAGACGAATGAAATGGAATTGATTGGATAGGAATGGAAAGGAATGGAATGGCAATGAATAAAATTGAATGGAATGGAATGGAATGTAGTGGAATGAATGTAATGTACTATAATGAAATGGAGAGTAATGGAAAGGAATGGAGTGGAGTTGAATGGAATGCAGTGTAGTGGAAGGAAAGGAACGGAATAGAATGGGATAGAGATATTGAATGGAATGGAAAGGAGTGGAATGAATGGAATGAAATGGAGTGGAATGAATGGAGTGGAATGAATGGAATGAAATGGAATGGAATGGAGAGGAATGGAATGAAAAGGAAAGAACTGCAATGGAATGTAGTGGAGTGGAATCTAATGAAATGGAATGGAATGGAAACGAATGGAATGTACAAATGGAATGGAATGCCATGGAGGGATTTGAATGGAATGTAATGGAATGGAACGGAATGGGAAGGAAAGGGATGGAATGGTATGGAATGGAATGGAAAGAAATGGAATGGGGAAGAATAAAAAGTAATGGAACGGAATGGAGGGGAATGGAATTGAATTAAATAGAATGGAATGGAGAAGAATTGAATGGAATGGAATTAATGGAATGTAAAGTAGAGGAATAGAATGGAATGCAATGGGGGACATGGATTTGAGTGTAATAAATGGAAGGAAATGGAATGGAATGGAATGCAATGAAGTGGAATGGAATGAAGTGAAGAGGAATGGAATTGGTTGGAAATGAATGGATTGGTTTTGAATGGAATGGAACGAAATGGAGAGGAAAGGGAAGAAATGGAATGGATAGGGATGGAATAGTGAGGAACAGAATGGAAATGAAAGGAATGGAAACGGGAGGAACTGGGAAAAATGGAATAGCATGAAATGGAATGGATTGTAATGGAATAGAGGAATCGAATGGAATGGAACAGAATAGAAAGGATTGGAATGGAGAGTATTGTAGAGAATGGAATGGAGAGAAATGGAGTGGAAAGGAATGCAATGGAATAGAATGGAATGGAAAGGAATTGAGTGCAAAGGCTTGAAATGTAGAGGAATGGAATGGACATGAATGGAATGAAATGGAATACAGAGTAATGGAGAGAAATGGTTTGGAGAAGAATGGATGAGAATGGAAGAAAATTGAATGTAGAGGAATGTCCTAGAATGGTATGGAATATAGTAGAATGGAATGGAATGGAGTGGAAT
>NW_007234193.1:0-3486 GCF_000164805.1 Carlito syrichta | reverse complement strand
GTGGAATGGAATGTAGTGGAGGGGATGAGAATGGAATGCAATGAATGGAATGGAGAATTATGGAAAGGAATAGTAAGGAATGGAATGGAACGTATGGAATGGAGAGGAAAGTAACAGAATTGAGTGGGGAGGAACCGAATGGAGTGTGTTGGAATAGAATGGAATGGAATGGAATGAAAAGGAAAGGAAAGGAATGGAATGAAAAGGCGTGGAATGGAATGGAATGGAGATGAATGGGATTGAATGGATGGAATGGAATGGAGTGGAATGGATCAGAATAGGCCATAAATGGAATGGATTTGAAGGAGAGGAATGGATTGTAATGAAAAGGAAATTTATGGAATTGTGAGGAATGGAATGGAATTGAGTGGAATGGAATGCAACGCAGAGGAAAGGAATGGAATGGAATGGAGGGGAATAGAATGGTGAGGAATGGAAGCGCATGGAATGAAATGGAATGGAGAGGGAAGGAGAGGAATGGAAAGAAGAGTAATGGAATGGAATGATATGGAATGAAATGAAATGTTATGGATTCGAATGGCGTGGTAAGGAATGGGGAGAAATGGATTGGAATGGGTGGAAAGAAACGGAATGCGGGAAATGGAATTGAATGGAATAGAATGGAGTGCAGTGGAGTGGAATGGAATGGAGTGATGTGGAATGGAATGGGGAAGAATGAAATGTATTGGAATGGAGAGTAATGGAATGCAATGGAATGAAATGGAACGGAATAGAATGGAATGAAATGAATTGGAATATAATGGAATGCAGTTGATTGTAATGTGGAGGAATGAAATAGAATGGAGAGGAATGGATTACAATGCAGAAGAATGGAAATGAATGGAATAGAATGGAGTAAAAAAGACTGGAGTGGAATCAAATGGAATCAATGAATTGTAATGGAACGGAGAAGAAAGAATTGGAATGGTGTGGAGGGAATGGAATGCAATGCAATGGAATGGAAGGAAAAGGAATGGAATGGAGTAGAATGGAGAGGAATGGAATGGAATGGAGAGGAATGGAATGGAATGGAATGGCGAGGAATGGAATTGAATAGAATAGAATGGAATGCAATGGATTGAAAAGCATGGACTACAATGAAATGGACAGGAATGGAATGGAATGGATTTGAGTGGAAGAGAATGTAGTGGAGTGGAATGGAATGGAGTGGAATAGAATGGAATGGAATGGAAAAATGGAAAGGAATGATAAGGAGTGGAATGAATGGCATGGAATGGAGAGGAAAGGAATGGAATAGAGAAGAGTCAATGGAATGTAGTGGAGTGGAGTAGAATAGAATGGAATGGAATGGAATGAAGAGGAGGGGAATGACATGTAATGGAGTCGAATGGAATGGCATTGAATGGAAGGGAATGAAAAATGGAAAGGAATGGAAAGAAGTGGAATGAATGGATTGGAATGGAATGGAATGGAGAGGATTGGAATGGAATTGAGAGGAGTGGAATGGAATGTGGTGGAGTTGAATGGAATGGAGAGGCTTGGAATGGAAAGTAGTGGAGTGGAATGGAATGGAGAGGTATGGAATGGAATTGAGATGAAATTAAAGAATGCAAGGGAGAGCAATGGCATAGAACAGAAGGGAGTAGAATGGAATGGAGTAGAGTGGAATGTACTGGAGAGGAACGGAATAAAAAGGAATGGAAAAGAATGACATGGAGAGGACTGGAATGGAATGGAATGGAGAGGAAGGCAATACAATGGGGAGGAATAGAATGGAATGGAGAGGAATGGAATGGAATGGAGTGGAATGCATCAGAATAGTTCATAAAAGGAATGGATTTGAATGGAGAGGATTGGATTGGAATGAAAAGGAATGTTAATGAATGGTGAGGAATGGAGTGGAATGCAATGCAACGGAGAGGAAAGGAATGGTATGGAATGGAGAGGAACTGAATGGTGAGGAATGGAAAATCACGGGATGGAATGGGATTTAGTGGGAAGGAGAGGAATGGAATGAAGTGGAATGGAATCAAATGGTATGGAATGAAATGAAATGTAATGGATTCGAATGCCGTGGAAAGGAATGGGGGAATGGAATGGAATGGAGTGAAAAGAAACGGAATGGGGGCAATGGAATTGAATGGAATAGAATGGAGTGAATGGAGTGGAAAGAAATGGAATGAATGGAATAGAATGGAATAGAATGGAGTGAATG
Organism: Carlito syrichta; assembly: GCF_000164805.1. NCBI lineage: Eukaryota > Metazoa > Chordata > Mammalia > Primates > Tarsiidae > Carlito > Carlito syrichta. The sequence continues at coordinate 1,310 of NW_007234193.1, read as the reverse complement.
GAGTGGAAAGAAATGGAATGAAATGGAATGGAATGGGGGAAAAATGAAATGGATTGGAATGGAGAGTAATGGAATGCAATGGAATGTAATGGTTGGAATAGAATGGATTGAAATGGATTGGAATATAATGGAATGCAGTTCAATGGAATGTGGAGGAATGGAATGGAATGAAGAGGAATGGAATGCCATGGAGAAGAATGGAAATGAATGGATTGGAGTCGAAAGGAGTGGAGTGGAATAGAATGGAATGGAATGACTTGGAATGGAATTGAGAAGAAAGAAATGGAATTGTATGGAGGGGAATGGAATGCAATGGAATGGAATGGAATGGAAAGGAGAGGGAAGCACTGGAATGGAATGGAGTGGAATGAAGAGAAATCAAATTGAATGGAATGGACTGGAGAGGAATAGAATGGAATGGAATGGCGAGAAATGGAATTGAATGGAATGGAATGCAGTGGAATGAATGGAATGGACGGGAATGAAATGGACAGAAATGGAATGGAATGGGTTTGAGTGGAGTAGAATGTAGTGGAGCAGAATGGAATGGAATGAAAAAATGGAAAGGAATGAAAAGAAGGGGAATGGAAGGAATGGAATGGAAAGGAAAGGAATGGAATGGAGAGGAGTGGAATGGATTGTAGAGGTGTGGAATAGAATCGAATTGAATGGAATGGAATGAAGAGGAGTGGAAAGTAATGTAATGGAGTGGAATACAATGGCGTAGAATGGAATGGAATAGAGAAATGGAAAGGAATGGAAAGGAGTTGAATGAATGGAATGCAAGGGAATGGAATTGAATGGAGAGGAATGGAATGGAATTGAGAGGAGTGAAATGGAATGTAGTGGAGTGGAATGGAATGGAGAGACTTGGAATGGAAAGTAGTGGAATGGAATGGAATGGAATGGAAATGAATAGAATGGAAAAAACGGAATGTTGGAATGGAATGAAATGCAATGGAGTGGAATGGAATGAAGTGGGTTGGAATGGAATGGAATGGACTGGGGAGGAATGGGATGGAATGGAATGGAATAGAGAGAAGTAGAATGAGAAATATTGGAATGGAATGGAATGGAATGGAGAAGAATGGAAAAGAATGCTATGGAATAGGATTGATGGAAAAGAATGCAACAGAATAGAATTGAATGGAATGCAAAGGAGAGGAATGGAATGGAGTGGAATGGAATGGGGTGTCATGGAATTGAGTGGAGTAAATGGAAGGAAATGGAATGGAATGTAATACAATGGAATGGAATGGAATTGAGTGAGGAGAATGGAATTGAGTGGTATGGAATGGAATGAAATGGAG
>NW_007234192.1:0-6188 GCF_000164805.1 Carlito syrichta | reverse complement strand
CCTGGTTCCCTTCACAAGACCTCCACAAATTGTGGAATCTTCAGAAACCAACATCCCAATTCCGACCTGCCCACCCACAAGAATTTTCCGTAGCTTGAGGTCACCTGAATCGAGGGATTTTGTGCAACTATGCCTTTTGATACTGGGGAACATGATTATGGTCGTAGATGTTCCTAGGATACAAAAGTACTTTTAGGGTCAAATCCTTGATTACACCTAACAACAAGACCAGATATTTCCTGTCCATCTGTACTGACAGATTTAGCGTATCCACGGTGCAAGTAGCTCTGAAATATGTAGGGACCCACAAGCCCAGGTTGCTGATTAAAACTTATCAAGAGGTCCTGGAGATTCCGGATAATGAGAACACCTAGAACCAGATATTCTTTTCGTTCTCAGCAAGATGCCCTGATTTTGCCTGTCGATGTGGATTTCAAACTCTGTATACAAAAGACAGATGCCCAGAACTTTCCTAGGGACGTGGAATCAATGATTCCACGTTAACTTTAAAAATACATACTAAATATTTGGCAACTGCAACCCCTGTCCCCTCTCAAAATAAAAAGAGACATGGAAGGGGAAGGTTACAGGGTTCACCTTATGACCAGAGTTACATCCAAATATGCCAAGAAGATTCTCTTTATCCTGGAATCTGGCCTTAGTTGTTCTGAGGACCCTAAGGGACTTGGAGTGCTCAATACCCGTTTACAAATTTCAAGAGGCCGGGCTCGGTGGCTCAGCCTGTAATCCCGTGCCTTTGGGAGGCTGAGGTGAGTGGATTGCCTGAGCCCGCGGGTTCGAGACCCGCCTGGGCAGGCGAGACCTCATCTCTACAATAAATCAAAAAATCAGCAGGGCATGGTAGCGCATGCCTGTCATTCCGGCTACTCTGAAGGCTGAGGCGGAAGGATCGCTGGAGCCCAGCAGGTCGAGGCTGCGGTGGCCGCGGAGCGGCCACTGCACTCCAGTCTGGGCGACAGAGTGAGACTCCAACTCAAAAAAAACCCAAAAAACAGAAAACAAATTTCAAGAGGACCAGAATGTTGCTGGAGTCCTGAAATGACCGATTCTTAATATCCGCATGCTAAATTGCTCCGAAACTTTTGTGGAGCTGGAAGCCCTGTTTCTTGTTTGTCCCATAGTGACAACCTGGAAATTTTTTGTATTGAAGACTCGTACAACAAAGATTCGTTATTCGTCCTTAGTTGGCGGCCATGTAGGGTCCCGTTTGTGAGGAGTCTCTTTCCCAAGATTCCTGTTTCGAAACCCTGATTCTTGTTTAGGCCTTAGTAAGACGCCATGTAGATTTTTTGATAGAGGAACAGTGTAAAACAGATTTCTTATTTTTTCTTAGGAAGAGGCCATGTAGTTTGCTGTATATGAGGACTGCTATTACCCACATTCATGCCTCGAATCCCTGATTCTTCTTTAGCCGTCAGCAAGATGCCCTGTAGATATTCAGGAATGAGGACTCCTTTAACCCAGATTCTTTATTTTTAGCAACAGTCGTGCAGTAGTTAGTATATGAGTACTTTCTTTTGCACGTACATGCGTCGAAATCCTGATGCTTGTTTAAACCTTAGGAAGACGCCATGGAGTTTTTTGGGGATTGAGAAAACATGTCACCCAGATTCCTTATTCTTTCTTAGGAAAAGTCCGTGCTGTTGCCTGTATATGAGGATTTCATTTCCCTAGATTATGCTTCAAAAACCCAAATTCGTGTTTAGCCTTTAGCAAGACACCCTGAAGTTTTTTTGGGGATTGAGGACACGTTTAAACCAGATTCCCTATTCTTCCTTAGCAATAGAGAGTGCAGTTTCCTGGATATGAGGACCCCCTTTATCCAGATTCCTCCTCCCAAAACCTGCTTGGTGGTTATTTCTTAGCAAGACACACTGTAGGTGTGTAATGGAGGACTCGTGTAACTAAGATTCCTTATTTTTCCATAGTAATAGGTCGTGTAGTGTTCTGTATATGAGGAGTCCCATTACTGAAATTCCTGCTTCATTATAGCAAGACCCTGAGACAGTTCCTGGTGAACTCGAATTCCAGTTGATTCCATATCAAGGGAAAGACTCCCACAAAGGTCTTTTTGAATTTGAACCCAAGATTCCTGGTTCCCTTTACAAAAGACACCCTAAAATATGGCGACATAGAAGTCCAGATTGCTCTTTAAACCTTATCTAGAGACTTTGTAGATTGAGGCGATTGAGAACTCCAAGAACCGGATTTTCTTACTGTTCTCAGTAAAATGACCTGATTTTCCCTGTCTATGTGGATTCCAAAACTCTGTATACAAAAATGCAGATGCCCAGATGTTTCTGAGGGACGTGGAATCCATGATTCCTGGTTACATTTTAATAATTCGTTCTAAATATTTGGCAACTGCAAAACCCTCGGCCCCTCTCCAAATAAAAGTACAAACGGAAATTTAAGAATTGCCAAGTTCATTTTAAGACATGAGTTATATCCAAATACGGCAAGATGATAGATTTGTTCCAGGAATTTGGCCTTAGTTGTCCCGAGGAACCTAAGGGACTTGTACTACCAGATACACGTTTACAACTCTCAAGTGAACCAGAATATTTGTGGAGTCCTGGAAAGACTGATACATAATGCCCACAAGCCAAATATCTCTGAAGCATGAGACGAGCTCGAAGCTCTGATTCTTGTTTATCCTGTAGGAAAACACCTGGAGAATTTTTCGGATTGGGGACTAGTGTATCACATATTCCTTATTCTTCCATAGTGAGGGGCAGTGTAATGTCCTGTATATGAGGACTTCATTTCCCAAAAACCCTGTTTGGAAACCCTGATTCTTGTTTAGCCCTTAGCAAGATGTCATATAGATATTGTGATGGAGGAATCGTGTAAAACAGGTTTCATATTTCTGTTCAGCAAGAGATCGTGTAGATTCTGTATATGAGGAATACTATTACCTATGGTGCAGCTTTTATACCCTGATTCTTTTATATCACACAGCAGATGGTCTGTTTATTTTTAGGATTGAGGACTGCTATAACCCGGATTCTTTTTCTTCCTTGACAAGAGGCCGTGTATTTTCCTGTATAATATCACTCTCATTACATAGATCCTATTCGAAACTCTAATTCTTTTTTATCCTTTTCCAAGATGCCCTGTAGACTTTTGGGATTGAGGACTCGTTTAAACCAGATTCCTTATTATTTCTTCACAAAATGTCATTTAGTTGCCTGTCTATAAGGACTGCATTTCCTCAGATTCATGCTTAAAGCACCCTAATTCGTGTTTAGCCCAAACAAAAACAACTGAAGTTCTTTTGGGAATGAGGACACGAGTAACGCAGATTCCTTTTTCTTACTTAGCAATTGGTAGTGTAGTTTCCTGTAGATGAGGACTCCCATTACTCAGATTCCTACTTTAAAAACCTGATTCGTGGTTACCTCTGAGGAAGACGGCCTGTAGTTTTTGGGTTTGAGGACTCATATAACCAAGATTCCTTATATTTCCTTAGAAATATGACGTGTAGTTTCCTGTATATGACGATTCCCATTACCCAGCATCCCGTTCACTCTACCAGATGCCGAGACAGTTCCTGGTGACCGAGAATACCAGTTGTTTGTATATCAAGAGAACGACGCCCTTAAGGTCCTTTGCGAACTGGAATCCAAGATTCCAGATTCCCCTTCACAAGATTCCATCAAAATGTGGAATCTTCAAAATCCAGCATCCCAGTTTCGACCTGCACACCCACAAGAATTTTATATAGCTTGAGGTGACATGAATCGAGAGATTTTGTGCCAATATGCCTTTTCATTGTGGGGAACATCATTATTGTCGTAGATCTTCCTAGGAAACAAAAGGATTTGTAGGGCCAGATCCTTGATTACAACTAACAAGAGGACCAGAGCATTCCTGTGGATCTGTACTGACAGATTTAGCGTATTCACGGTGCAAGTAGCTCTGAAAAATGTAGGGACCCACATGCCCAGATTGCTGATTAAACCTTATCTAGAAGCCCTGGAGATTCCAGATAATGAGAACTCCTAGAAGCGGATATTCTTTTCGTTCTCAGCAAGATGCCCTGATTTTCCCTATCGATGTTGATTACAAACTCTGTAAACAAAAAGACAGATGCCCAGAAGTTTCCTAGGGACCTGGAATCAATGATTCCACGTTAACTTTAAAAATACGTACTAAACATTTGGAAACTGCAAAAGGCTTGTCCCCTATCAAAATAAAAAGAGACACGGAAGGGGAAGGATTTCAGGGTTCACCTTAAGAACAGAGTTACATCACAATGTGGCAAGAAGATCCTTTTTGTCCTGGAATCTGGCCTTAGTTGTTCCAAGGAACCTAACAGACATGGAGTGCCCTATAAGCGTTTACAACTTCAAAAAGGACCAGAAGGTCGCTAGAGTCCTGAAATGACCGATTCGTAATATCCACATGCTAAATTGCTCGGTAACATTTGGAGAGCTTGAAGCCCTGTTTCTTGTTTGTACCATAGCAGACACCGTGGGAATTTTTTGGATTGAGGACTCGTACAACAAAGATTCTTTATTCTTCCTAACTTAGAGGCCGTGTAGTGTCCTGTTTGTGAGGACTCTCTTTCCCTAGATTCGTGTTTCAAAACCCTGATTCTTGTTTAGCCCTTAGTAAGACGCCATGTAGATTTTTTGATAGAGGAACCGTGTAAAACAAATTTCTTCTTTTTTCTTAGGAAGAAGCCATGTACTTTCCTGTATATGAGGACTGCTATTACCCACATTCATGCCTCGAATCCCTGATTCTTCTTTAGCCATCAGCAACATGCTATGTAGATATTCAGGATTGAGGACTCGTATAACCCAGATTCCTTATTTTTGGCAACAGCCGTGCAGTAGCTAGTATATGAGTACTTTCTTTCCTACATACATGTGTTGAAACCCTGATGCTTGTTTGGACCTTAGGAAGATACCATGGAGTTTTTTGGGGATTGAGAAAACATGTCACCCAGAGTCCTTATTCTTTCTTAGGAAAAGTCCGTGCTGTTGCCTGTATATGAGGATTTCGTTTCCCTAGATTATGCTTCAAAAACCCAAAGTCGTGTTTAGCCCTTAGCAAGACACTCTGAAGTTTTTTTGGGATTGAGGACACGTTTCAACCAGATTCCTTATTCTTCGTTAGCTATAGACAGTGCAGTTTCCTGTATATGAGGAATCCCATTATCCAGTTTCCTACTCCCAAACCCTGCTTGGTGGTTATCTCTTAGCAAGACACTCTGTAGGTTTGTAATGGAGGACTCGTGTAACCAAGATTCCTTATTTTTCCATAGCAATACGTCGTATAGTGTTCTGTATATGAGGACCCCCATTACTGAAATTCCTGTTTCATTCTTAGCAAGACCCCGAGACATTTCCTGGTGACCTAGTATTCCAGGTGATTGCATATCAAGAGATAGACTCCTGAAAAGGTCTTGTGGAATTGGAACACAAGATTCCTGGTTCCCTTTTCAAAAGACACCCTAAAAATATGGCGACATAGAAGCCCAGATTGCTGATTAAACCTTATCAAGAGACGTTGTAGATTTAGGCGATTGTGGACTCCAAGAACCGGATTCCCTTTCCGTTCTCAGCAAGATGCCCTGATTTTCCCTGTCTATGTGGATTCCAAAATTCTGTATCCAAAAATGCAGATGTCCAGATGTTTCCTAGGGACGTGGAATCCATGAATCCTGGTTACATTTTAATAATTTGTACTAAATATTTGGCAATTGCAAAACCTTTGGACCCTCTGCAAATAAGAGAACAAACGAAAATTTAAGAATTGCCGAATTCATCTTAAGACATGAGTTATGTCCAAATACGTCAAGAAGATACATTTGTTCCAGCAATTTGGCCTTAGTTGTCCTGATGATCTAAGGGAATTGTACTACCAGATACCCGTTTACAACACTCAAGAGGATCAGAATGTTTCTGGAGTCCTGAAAAGACTGATTCATAATACCCACAAGCCAAATATTTTCGAAACATGATACGAGCTCGAAGCTCTGATTCTTGTTTATCCTGTAGCAAAACACCCTGCGAATTTTTCGGATTGGGGACTAGTGTATCACAGATTCCTCTTTCTTCCATAGCGAGGTGCCATGTAATGTCCTGTATATGAGGATTCCTTTTGCAAGAACTCTGTTTGGAAACCCTGATTCTCATTTAGCCCTTAGGAAGATG
>NW_007234191.1:2014-10634 GCF_000164805.1 Carlito syrichta | reverse complement strand
CATATACAGGCAAATGCATGGCTGCTGCTAAAAATACGGAATTTGGCTTATACGAGACCTAAGTCCTGAAAATCTACAGGGCAACTTGCTTACAACTAAAGAATAATCAGGGATTAGAGGCATGAATGTGTGTATTAGCAGTCCTCATATTCAGGAAACTACATGGCCTCTAGCTAAGAAAAAAGAACACATCTGTTTTACACGGTTCCTCTATCAAATAATCTACATGGCGTCTTACTAAGGGCTAAACTAGAATCAGGGTTTCGGAACAGGAATCTAGGGAAATAGTGTCCTCATATACAGGACACTACACAGCCACTAACTAAGGAAGAATAAAGAATCTTTGTTGTACGAGACCTCAATCCAAAAAATTCCCAGTGTGTCTACTATGAAACAAACAAGAAACAGGGATTCGAGCTCCCCAAAAGTTTCGGAGCAATTTAGCATGCGGATATTACGAATTGGTCATTTCAGGACTCCAGCAACATTCTGGTCCTCTTGAAAGTTGTAAACGGGTATCGGGCACTCCAAGTCCGTTAGGTTCATCAGAACAACTAGGGCCAGATTACAGGACAAAAAGAATCTTATTGCCATATTTGGATGTAACTCTGGTCTTAAGGTGAACCCTGTAATCCTTCACCGTCCATTTCTCTTTTTATTTTGAGAGGGGAGAAGGGTTTTGCAGTTGCAAAGTTTTTAGTACGTATTTTGAAAGGTAACCAAAAATCTTGGATTCCACATCCCTAGGAGACTTCTGGGTATCTGTCTTTTTGTACACAGAGTTTGGTATCCACATCGACAGGTAAAATCTGGACATCTTGCTGTGAACGAAAAGGAAATACTGTTCTAGGAGTTCTCATTAATCGGAATCCACAAGGCCTGTTGATAAGGTTTAATCAGGAATCTGGGTCCCTACATTTTTCAGAGCTATTTTCTCCGTGGATACGCTAAATCTGTCATTACAGAACCTCAGGAACTTTCTGGTTCTCTTCTTAGTTGTAATCAAGGACCTGGACCACAAACCCTTCTGTGTCCTAGGAACATCTACGACCATAATCATGTACCCCAGAAACAAAAGGCATATTGATACAAAATCCCTCGATTCAGGTGACCTCAAAATACAGAGAATTCTTGTGGGTGGGCAGGTCGGAATTGGGATTTTGGGTTTTGAATATTCCACATTTTGGGGATGTCTTGTGATGGAGAACAAGAAATCTTGGATTCCAGTTGCCAAAGAACATTATGGGCGTCTTTCTCTTGATATCCAAACAATTGGAATTCTCGGTCACCAGGAACTGTCTTGGCATCCTGCAGAGTGAAGCAGGAAGCTGGGTAATGGGAGTCGTCATATACAGGAAACTACACGTCATATTGCTAAGGAAGTATAAAGAATCTTGGTTACATGAGTCCTCAATCCCAAAAATTACAGTCCGTCTTCCTAAGAGGTAACCACGAATCAAGTTTTTGAATTCGGAATCTGGGTAATGGAAGTCCTCACATACAGGAAACCTCACTGCCTATTGCTAAGTAAGCATAAGGAATCTGCATTACTCGTGTCCTCAATACCAAAAAAGCATCAAGTCGTCTTGCTATGTGCTAAAGACGAATCAGGTTGTTTTCGAGCATGAATCTGGGGAAATGACGTACTTATATAGAGGCAACTACATGATCTTTTGCTATGAAAGAATAAGGAATCTGGGTTACATGAGTCCTCAATCCCAAAAATCTACAGGGCATCTTGGAAAGGGCTAAAAAGAATCACAATTTCGAAGCAGGATCTATGTAATGAGAGACCTAATATACAGGAAAATACACGTCCCCTTGCCAAGGAAGAAAAAGAATCAGGGTTATAGCAGTCCTCAGTCCTAACAATCTATAGGCCATCTGCTGTGGGCTAAACAAGAATCAGGATTTAGAAGCTGCAGGTAGGAAATAGCAGTCCTCATATACAGAATCTACACGATCTCTTGCTAAGGAAAAATAAGAAACCTGATTTCCATGGTTCCTCCCTCACAATATCTACATGACATCTTGCTAAGGTCTAAACAAGAATCAGGGTTTCCAAACAGGATTCTGGGGAAAGGGAGTCTTCATATACAGGACACAACATGGCTCCTCGCTAAGGAAGAATAAGGAATCTGTGATACACTAGTTCGCAATCCGAAAAATTCTCAGGGTGCCTTGCTACGGGATAAACAAGAATCAGGGCTTCGAGCTCCCTCATGTTTCGGAGATATTTGACTTTTGAGTATTATGAATCAGTCGTATCAGGACCACAACATTCTGGTCTTTTGAGAGTTGTAAACGGGTATCTGGTAGTATAAGTCCCTTAGCTTCCTCGGGACAACTAAGGCCAGATTCCCAGAACAAAAGGATCTTCTTGCCGTATTTGGATGTAACTCTGTTCTTAAGATGCACTTGGTAATCCTTAAATTTCCGTTTCTACTTTTATTTGGAGAGGGGCCGAGGGTTTTGCAGTTGTCAAATATTTAGTAGGAATTACTAAATTGTAACCAGGAAACATGGATTCCACGTCCATAGGAAATATCTGGGCATCTGCAATTTTGTATAAAAAGTTTTGGAATCCACATAGATAGGGAAAATCAAGGCATCTTGCTGAGAACGGAAAGGGAATCTGGTTCTTGGAGTTCTCAATCGCCTACATCTACAAGGTCTCTTGATAAGGTTTTTCACCTATCTGGGCTTCTATGTCAAAACATTTGTAGGGTGTCTTTTGAAAAGCGAACCAGGAATCTTGGTTTCCAATTCCACAAAACTTTATGAGAGTATTACTCTTGATATCCAAGCAACTGGAATTCTAGGTCACCAGGAAATGTCTCAGCGTCTTGCTGAGAATGAAGCAGGAATTTCAGCAATGGGAGTCCTCATATACAGAACACTACACGACCTGTTGCTATGGAAGAATAAGGAATCTTGGTTACAAGAGTCCTCCATCCCAAAAATCTACAGAGCATTTTTCTAAGAGAAACCACCAATCAGGTTTTGGCAGTAAGAATCTGGATAATTGGAGTACTCATATGCAGGAAACTGCACTGTCTATTGCTAAGGAAGAATAAGGAATCTGGTTTTCACGTGTCCTGAATCTCAAAAAAACTTCAGGTTGTTTTACTAAGGGCTAAACACGAATTTCGGTTTTTGAAGCATAATCTGGGGAAATGAAATGTTCATATACAGGCAACTGCATGGACATTTCCTAAGAAAGATTAAGGAATCTGGGTGACATGTTTTCTCAATCCCCAAAAAACTACACGGTGCCTTCCTAAGGTCTAAACAAGCATCACGGTTTCGACACATGTATCTGGGAAAGGGAGTACTCATATAATGGCAACTGTACAGATGTTGCTAAACTTAAGGAATCTGGGTTATATGAGTCCTCAGTCCGGAAAATCAACAGGGCATCTTGCTGACGGGAAAAGAACAATCAGTGATTCGAGTCATGAATGTGGGTAATAGCCATCCTCATATACAGGAAACTACATGGCCTCTTTCTAAGAAAAAAGAAAAAATCTATTTTACACGTTTCCTGTATCAAAAAATCTACATGGCGTCTTACAAAGGGCTAAACAAGAATCAGGGTTTCAAAACAGGAATCTAGGGAAAGAGAGTCCTCATATACAGGACACTACACTTCCTCTAACTAAGGAAGAATAAAGAATCTTTGCTGTACGAGTCCTCAATCCAAAAAATTTCCAGTTGTCTGCTATGGGACAAACAAGAAACAGGGCTTCAAGCTCCCCAAATGTTTCAGAGCAACTTAGCATGCAGATATTACGAATCACTCATTTCAGGACTCCAGCAACATTCTGGTCCTCTTGAAAGTTGTAAACGGGTACCGGGCACTCCAAGTCCGGTCAGTTACTCAGAACAACTAAGGCCAGTTTCCAGGACAAATCGAATCTTCTTGCCATATTTGGATGTAACTCTTGTCTTAAGGTGAACCGTCTAATCCTTCACCTTCCATTTCTCTTTTTATGTTGAGAGGGTACAAGGGTTAGGCAGATGCCAAATGTTTAGTACGTGCTTTTAAAGGTAACGCGGTATCATGGATTCCACGTCCCTAGGAAACTTCTGGGCATCTCTCTTTTTGTATACAGAGTTTGTTATCCACATCGACAGGGAACGTCAGGGTATCTTGCTGAGAACAAAAAGGAAATACGTTTCTAGGAGTTCTCATTAACCGCAATCTAAAGGGCCTCTTGATAAGGTTTAATCAGCAATCTGGGCTTCTGGGTCCCTACAGTTTTCAGAGCTACTTGCTCCGTGGACACACTAAATCTGTCATTAAATATCCACAGCAACTCTCTGGTCCTCCTGTTAGCTGTAATCAAAGATCTGGTCCTACAAATACTTTCATGTCCTAGGAACATCTATGACTGTAATCATGTTCCCCAGAATCAAAAGTCATATTGCTACAAAATCCCTCGATTCAGGTGACCTCAAACTACAGAAAATTCTTGTGGCGGGCAGGTCGGAATTGGTATGTTTGGTTTTGAAGATTCCACATTTTGGGGAGGTCTTGTGAAGGGGAACCAGGAATCTTGGATTCCAGTTCCCAAAGAACTTTATGGGCGTCTCTCTCGTGATATCCAAACAACTGGATGCTCGGTCTCCAGGAACTGTCTCGGAATCAGGCAGAGTGATGAAGGAAGCTGGGTAATGGGAGTCATCATATACAGGAAACTACACGTCATATTGCTAAGGAAGTATAAGGAATCTTGGTTACATGAGTTCTCAATCCCAAAATCTACAGGCCTTCTTCCTAAGAGGTAAACACAAATCAGGTTTTGAAGTCGGAATCTGGGTAATGGGAGTCCTCACATACAGGAAACTTCATTGCCTATTGCTAAGTAAGTATAAGGATTCTGCGTTACTCGTGTCCTCAATCCCAAAAAAACTTCAGATCATCTTGCTATGGGCTAAACACGAAACAGTGTGTTTTCGAGCATGAATCTGGGGAAATGGAGTCCTTATATACAGGCAACTACATGACCTTTTGCTAAGAAAGAATAAGGAATCTTGGTTACACGAGTCCTCAATCCCAAAAATCTACAGGGCATCTTGGATGGGCTTAAAAAAATCAGAGTTTCGAAGCAGGATCTATGTAATGAGAGTCCTAATATACAGGAAAATACTCGGCCCCTTGCGAAGGAAGAAAAAGAATCAGGGTTATTCAAGTCCTCAGTCCTAAAAATCAACAAGCCTTCTGCTGTGGTCTAAACAAGCATCAGTGTTTAGAAGCTGCAACAAAGGTAATAGCAGTCCTCATATACTGAATCTAAATGATCTCTTGGTAAGGAGAAATAAGAAAGCAGTTTTACACGGTTCCTCCATCAGAGTATCTACATGACATCTTGCTAAGTACTAAACCTGAATCAGTGTTTCAAAACAGGATTCTGGGGAAAGGGAGTCCTCATATACAGGACACTACATGGGCCCTCGCTAAGGAAGAATAAGGAATCCGTGATACACTAGTCCCCAATCCGAAAAATCCTCAGGGTGCCTTGCTACGGGATAAACAAGAATCGGGTCTTCGAGCTTCTCTCATGTTTTGGAGATATTTGGCTTGTGGGTATTACGAATCAGTCATTTCAGGACTGCAGCAACATTCTGGTTCTTTAAGAGTTGTAAACGGGTATCTGCCAAATATTTAGCGCGAATTATTAAAACGTAACCAGGAGTCATGAATCCCACGTCCCTAAGAAACATCTGCGCATCTGCATTTTAGTATACAGAGTTTTGGTATCCACATAGACAGAGAAAATCAGGGCATCTTGCTGAGAACGGAAAGGGAATCCAGTTCTTGGAGTTCTCAATTGCCTTAATCTACAAGGTCCCTTGATAAGGTTAAATCAGCTATCGGTGCTTCTATGTCGTCAAAATTTTAGGGTGTCTTTTGAAAAGGGAGCCAGGAATCTTGGGTTTCACTTCCACAATAACTTTATGGGAGTCTTTCTCTTAATATCCAAGCAACTGGAATTCCAATTCAACAGGAAATACCTTGGCGTCTTGGTAAAAATGAAGCAGGAATTTCAGTAATGGGAGTCCTCATATACAGAACACTACACGACCTGTTGCTACGGAACAGTAAGGAATCTTGGTTACACGAGTCCTCCACTCGAAAAACTCTACAGAGCGTCTTGCTAAGAGATAACCACCAATCAGGTTTTGTGATAGGAATCTGCAAAATGGGAGTCCTAATATACTGGAGACTGAACTGTCTATTGCTAAGGAAGAATAAGGAATTTGGTTTACACGTGTCCTCAATCCCCCAAAAAACTACACGGTGTCTTGCTAAGGGCTAAACACGAATTTCGGTTGTTGAAGCATAATCTAGGTAATGAAATCCTCATATACAGGCAACTGTACGGATTTGTCCTACAAAAAAATAAGTAATCTGGTTACATGTGTTCTCAATCCCCAAAAATCTACACAGTGTCTTCCTAAGTTCTAAACAAGCATCAGGGTTTAGATGCAGGTATCTGGGGAAGGGAGTACTCATATACAGGCAACTGCACAGTTGTTGCTAAAAATAAGGAATCTGGGTGATACCAGTCCTCAGGGTATCTTGCTGACGTCTAAAGAAAAATCAGGGATTCGAGGCATGTATGTGGGTAATAGCAGTCCTCATATACAGGAAACAACATGGCCTCTAGTTAAGAAAAAAGAAGAAATCTGTTTTGCACGGTTCCACTATCATAAAATCTACATGGCGTCATACTAAGCACTAAACAAGAATCAGGGTTTCAAAACAGGAATCTAGGGAAAGAGAGGACTCATATACAGGACACTGCACGGCCTCTAACTAAGGAAGAATAAAGAATCTTGGTTGTACGAGTCCTCAATCCAAAAAATTCCCAGGGTGTCTGCTATGGGACTAACAAGAAACACTTCTTTGATCTCCACAAATGTTTTGGAGCAATTTAGCATGCGGATATAACGAATCACTTATTTCAGGACTCCAGCAACATTCTGGTACTCTTGAAAGTTGTAAACGGGTATCGGGCACTCCAAGTCCATTAGGTTCCTCGGAACAACTAAGGCCAGATTCCAGGACAAAAAGAATCTTCTTGTCATATTTGGATGTAACTCTGCACTCAAGGTGAACCGTGTAATCCTTCATCTTCTGTTTCTCTTTTTATATTGAGAGGGGACAAGGCTTTTTCAAATGCTAAATGTTTAGTACGTCTTTTTAAAAGTAACCAGCAATCGTTGATTCCACGTCCCTAGGAAACTTCTAGGTATCTGTCTTTTTGTATACAGCGTTTGGAATCTAAATCAACAGGGAAAATCAGGGCATCTTGCTGAGAACAAAAAGGAAATCCGGTTCTAGGAGTTCTCATTAACTGGAATCCACAGGTCCTCTTGATAAGGTTTAATCAGCAATCTGGGCTTCTGGGTCCCTACATTTTTCAGAGCTACTTGCTCCATGGATACGCTAAATCTGTCATTACAAATCCACAGGAACTTTCAGGTCCTCTTGTTAGTTGTAATCAAGGATCTGGCCCTACAAATCCTTTTGTGTCCTAGGAACATCTACGACAATAATCATTGTCCTCAGAATCAAAAGTCATATTGGTATAAAATCTCTCGATTCAGGTGACCTCAAACTACAGAAAATTCATGTGGGTGTGCAGGTCGGAATTGGGATGTTGTGTTTTGAAGATTCCACAATTTGGGGAGGTCATGTGAAAGGGAAACAGGAATCTTGGATTCCAGATCCCAGAAAATATTATGGGCTTATTTATCTTGATATCCAAACAACTGGAATTCTTGATCACTGCGAACTGTCTCAGCATCCTGCAGAGAGAAGCAGGAAGCTGGCTAATAGGAATCATCATATACAGGTAAGTACACATCATATTGCTAAGGAAGTATAAAGAATCTTGGTTACATGAGTCCTCAATCCCGACAACTATAGGCCGTCTTCCTAAGAGGTAACCAGGAATCAGGTTTTAGAAGTCGAAATCTGGGTAATGGGAGTCCTCACATACATGAAACTTCACTGCCTATTGCTAAGTAAGAATAAACAATCTGCGTAACTCGTGTCCTGAATCCCAAAAAAACTATTAGGTCGTCTTGCTATGGGCTAAACACGAATCAAGGTGATTTTGAGCATGAATCTGGGGAAATGAACTCCTTATATACAGGCAACCACATGACCTTTTGCTAAGAAGGAATCAGGAATATGGGTTACATGAGTCCTCAATCCCAAAAATCTACAGGGCATCTTGGAAAGGGCTAAAAAAGAATCAGAGTTTCGAAGCAGAATCTATGTAATAAGAGTCCTAATATACAGGAAAATACACGGCCCCTTGCCCAGGAAGAAGAAGAAGTAGGGTTATAGCAGTCCTTAGTCCTAAAAATCAACAGACAATCTGCTGTGGGCTCAACAAGAATCAGGGTTTAGAAGCTGTAACATACGTAATACCAGTCCTCATATACAGAATCTACACCATTCCTTGCTAAAGGGAAATAAGAAATCTGTTTTACACTGTTCCTGCGTAACAATATCTACATGACATCTTGCTAAGGGCTGAACAAGAATCAGGATTCGAAATAGGATTCTGGGGAAAGGGAGTCCTCATATACAGGACACTAC
>NW_007234191.1:1217-1994 GCF_000164805.1 Carlito syrichta | reverse complement strand
GGTCTCTTGATAAGGTTTATCAGCAATCTGGTTCCTATGTCGCCAACTTTTTAGGAGTGTCTTTTGAAAAAGGGAATCGGGAATTGGGATCTAATTTCCACAAGAACTTTATGGGAGTCTTTCTCTTGATATCCAAGCAACTGGAATTCTAGATCACCAGGAAATGCCTCGGCATTTTGCTGAGAATGAAGCAGGAATTTCAGTAATGGGGATCCTCATATACAGAACACTGCACGACCTGTTGCTACGGAACAATAAGGAATCTTGGTTACAAGAGTCCTCCATCGCAAAAATCTACTGAGCATCTTGCTAAGGGATAAACTCCAATCAGGTTTTGGGAGTAAGAATCTGGATAATGGGAGTACTCATATGCAGGAAACTGCAATGTCTATTGCTAAGGAAGAATAACGAATCTGGTTTACACGTGTCCTCAATGCCCCCAAAAAACTTCATAGTGTCTTGCTAAAGGCTAAACAAGAATTTGCGTTTTTGAAGCATAATCTAGGGAAAAGAAACCCTCAAATACAGGCAACTGCACGAACTTTTTCTAAGAAAGAATAGGAAATCTGGGTGACATGTTTTCTCAATCCCCAATAAACTACACGGTGCCTTCCTAGGTTCTAAACCAGCATCGCATTTTCGACGCATGTATCTGAGAAAGGGAGTACTCATATACAGGCAACTGCACGTTTGTAGCTAAAAAGAAGGAATCTGGGTTATACGAGTCCTCAGTCCTGAAAATCGACAGGGCATATTGCTGACAGGTAAAGAAGAATC
>NW_007234191.1:0-1197 GCF_000164805.1 Carlito syrichta | reverse complement strand
CCAGATTCACGGAACAAAAGAATCTTCTTGCCGCATTTGGAGGTAACACTGGTGTTAAGATGAACGTGGTAATCCTTAAATTTCCGTATGTACTTTTATTTGTAGAGGGACTGAGGGTTTTGCAGTTGCCAAATATTTAGTACGAATTATTAAAATGTAACCAGGAATCATGCATTCCACGTCCCTAGGAAATATCTGGGCATCTGCATTTTTGTATACAGAGTTTTGAAATCCTCATAGACAGGGAAAATCAGGGCATCTTGCTGAGAACAGAAAAGGAATCCGGTCTTGGAATTCTCAATCACCTACATCTACAAGGTCTCTTGGTAAGGTTTATCACCAATCTGGGCTTCTATGTTGCCATATTTTTAGGGTGTCTTTTGAAAAGGGAACCAGGAAGCTTGGGATCTAATTCCACAAGAACTTTATGGGAGTCTTTCTCTTGATATCCAAGCAAATGGAATTCTAGATCAGCAGGAAATGTCTCAGCGTCTTGCTGAGTATGAAACAGGAATTTCAGTAATGTGGGTCCCCATATACAGAACACTACACGACCTGTTGCTATGGAACAATAAGGAATCTTGGTTACAAGAGTCCTCCATCACAAAAATCTACTGAGTATCTTGATAAGAGATAGCTTCCAATCAGGTTTTGGGAGTTAGAATCTGGATAATGGGAGTACTCATATGCAGGAATCTGCACTGTGTATTGCTAAGGAAGAATAAGGAATCTGGTTTACACGTGTCCTCAATCCCAAAAAAACCTTCATAGTGTCTTGCTAAGGGCTAAACACGAATTTGGGTTTTTGAAGCATAATCTAGGGAAATGAAATCCTCAAATTCAGGCAACTGCACGGACTTTTCCTAAGAAAGAATAGGGATTCTGAGTGACATGTTTTCGCAATACCCAGAAAACTACTCGGTGTCTTCCTAAGATCTAAACAAGCATCGCGGCTTCGACGCATGTATCTGGGAAAGGGAGTACTCATATACAGGCAACTGCACGTTTGTTTCTAAAAAAAGGAATCTGGGTTATACGAGTCCTCAGTCCTGAAAATCGACACGGCATGTTGCTGACGGGTAAAGAAGTATCAGGGATTCGAGGCACGGATGTGGGTAATAGCAGTCCTCATATACAGGAAACTACATGGCCTCTTGCTAAGAAAAAGAAGAAATCTGTTCTACACGCTCCTCAATC
>NW_007234190.1:0-8474 GCF_000164805.1 Carlito syrichta | reverse complement strand
TTAAAAGGAATTCTAAGAAGCTACAAGTAGGTAGAGGCATTAGGGGTAGGAAAGAGGAAGTTTTTCCTCTTCCCAACCACTCAAAATCAGTTCTCAATGGGGAGTTATTGAGGGTCACAAAAGTGTGGAAATGGGGTACCCTGGCAGGAAATTTACAAGCTGTTTGAGGATGGATCACCCATAATTTTAAAGTTAGAGTAAATTTGGACATCTGTTGTCTGAACACAGCCTTAGAATAATGAGTTTGTTTTTATTTTTTCAAAAAGTATAAAATATGGGAAAATACTTGAAAATTTTATTTATTGGCAAACTCTATCAAAAGATGTACAGTGCTGGCCTAATAATTCTCTATATCTGGCCTTCAATTCTTTTTCCAGGAACCAGATCATTATTCAATAGTTTCATCTTAGATACTTCCTTACCTTCATCTTTAATTATCATAATGAAATAGAAAATAAAATTAAGTGAAATCAATGAGAATAATTTTAAAAGATCTCTGTAGATAATTCAGTTCTCTTCAACAGCCTGCCTTATCATTCATTCATTCATTCTTTCCATAAGCTTTAACTAGCCATCCAATGCTAGGCCTTGTCCTAGGTGCAGAAGCAGAACAGATAAAGAGTGCTAGTTGGTGTCCTTGAGGACTTTCAGCATAGCAACATCCTTCTTGATCTGCTGACCTGCATGGCAAGACTTTATTTACTGCTCACATTAGTTGTGTCCTTGTATATGAATTAACTATGGCTTTGTTTCTTAAGAGCTGTGTGTGTGAAAGCCCTCTGCATTCTGTTGAACAGGGTATTGTTTGCATAATGTATTGACCATGCATGTTTAAACAACACCTGGGTGGATCATTAATACCCCAAGTACAGTTACTGAAATGGCTGTTTTTTTTAAAAATCTGTCTTATTAAGATCTTGCAACCACTGAACTAGTTGGCTAAAATTAGAAAAGCAGGAAATATCAAAAGTTGAGAGACATGAAGTCACTAAAGCTCTCATATTGAGGGTAATTGGTACACCCACTTTGGAAAC
This sequence comes from Carlito syrichta, assembly GCF_000164805.1. NCBI lineage: Eukaryota > Metazoa > Chordata > Mammalia > Primates > Tarsiidae > Carlito > Carlito syrichta. The sequence goes on along the minus strand of NW_007234190.1, from coordinate 7,440 downwards.
AATTTGAGAATATCTATCAGAGTTGAAAACGTGTATGCCTGAAATTCAGCAATTTTACTCTTGGATATATACCCAACAGAAATATATGTATATGTTCAATCATACATACGTATAAGAATGTGCACAGTGGTAATATTGATAAGAGTTGAAAACTAGAAATTACCCATCAATAATAGAAATCAGACATATGAGTATACGTATGTTATATTTCAATTTATATAAAATACTAAAACAATCAACATGTATGCAATGATATTGGATTCATGACCTTGGTTCCCTGTGGGAAGAAGTGTTATTGATGGAAGGTGGGCATAGTAGGGTTTTGGGGATGCTAGCAGGATTCTTTTTCTTGATCTTCAGATTTGTTTTATAGGTGTATTCAGTTTATACAAATTTGTTGAGTTACGTGTACTTATATGCATTTCTATGTTCATGTGCACTTATCTATATGTATTTACAGCTAATAAGTGAGCTTTAGAAAGCAAACATCCAAAATAATTAAGATAATTTTGAAGAAAAACAAAATACCCTATCAGACATCAAGACTTATAAAGCAACAGTAAATAAGACAATGTGGTAGTGATGGGCAGAATAGAGTTCCCAACAGACCAATACATATAGAGAAATTTCACAAGTCATAGAGACAACTCCTAAAACTTTACAAACCAGCCAAAGAGATAGCTGTGTTAAGAGAACTGGTTTTCTATTTTTTTTTAAGTTCTACTTATGTCGTGTACAAAAATCAATTCCTGATGAGTGAAAAACTATATAAGAAAATAAAGTCTTTTCAATATATAGAATAAAATAAAATAAAATATTTTTATGGCTTTGGAGCTTAAGAAGAATTTCTCATGCAATGTTTCAAAATGCAAGCTAAGGGGAAAATGTTTCAATTATAGCATATTAATTTTAAGATATCCTGTTCATTAAAAGCAACATTAAAAGATAAATGCAGGTGTAGAAAATATTTTTTTTCTTTTTTTTTTTTTTGAGTTGGAGTCTCACTCGGTCGCCCAGACCAAAGTACAGTGGCCGCTCTCGGCCACCGCAGCCTCGACCTGCTGGGCTCCGGTGATCCTTCCGCCTCAGCCTTCCAAGTAGCCGGAATTACAAGCATGCGCTACCACGCCCAGCTGATTTTTTGATTTATTGTAGAGATAAGGTCTCGCTGTCCAGGTGGGTCTCGAACCTGCGGGCTCAGGCAATCCACTCACCTCAGCCTCCTAAATAAGCGGAATTACAGGCTGAACCACTGAACCTGGCGTAGAAAATATTTTCAAAGGATATACAGCCAAAAGGTTAGTTAGTGTGTAGAATTTTTAAAGTTTTCATGCAAAACAATAAGAAAAGCCACAAATAAGTAACAAGATATACACAGAAGAGCAAGACCAGATACATAATAAACATCTGAAAGGAGACTCAACTTCCAGTTATCAGAGAAAAATGAATTTAAGCAAGGTACCTTCATACCCTTTTTAAAACCACTGACATAAAACATCTGAAAATTAAAACTGTTGGTGGGAACGTACACAAATAAAACTGACTTATACTGCCACTGGGAGTGTAGACAGGTTCATCCACTTTGAAGAGCAATTTAGCATCACCCAATAATTTTTAGCATGTTCACTTCTAGTTCTATTGTCTAGCCAGTGTCTCAAAATGTTGACCATGTACTGACAGCATCTGCATACCTGGGAGCTTGTTAGATCAAAGAATCTCAGGCCTTTCTCCAGTCCTACTGATTTTGTATTTTCCCAAGATCCCCAGATGAGTCCTAGGCACATTAGAGGTAAAGAAGCACTGCTCTAGAGGATTTCTCATGCAAGGTCTCAGGGATCATGTAAATGATTCTTGACTGAAGCATTACCTGATGAGAAAAAAATTTGGTCAAGAATCCAACTCTCTATGATCCTGTGTATTAATTAGGGTTCTCCAGAGAGATAAGACCAATGGGACATAGATATAGATATAGATACACATAGATATAGGTATAGATATAGATAGATAATACAGATATAGATCGACATCAACATAAATAAATACACAACAGGGGATTAATTATGAGAATTGGCTCACACAGTTATGGAGACTTAGAAGTCACACAACACACCATCTGTAAGCTGAAGAAACAAAGAAGCTCACAGCATGTCTCTGTACAAGTTTGAAGGCCTCAGAACTGGGGAAGCTGATGGTATGATTCTCAGTAAGAGGCTGTTGTCCTGGAAACTCAGCGGGAAGTGTGGGAGTAGGTAGCTGATGCATGTTCTAGAGTCCAAAGGCCAGAAAACCTGGAGTTCTGACATCCAAGGGCAGAATAAGGGCATCCCAAGCCCAGAAAAGAGAGAGCACATAAATTTTCCCTTCTGGGTCCTCAGCAGATTGAATGGAGCCTGGTTACACTGAGGGCAAACCGTCCTTACTTATTCCACTGATTCAAAGGCTAGTCTCTTCTGAAAACACCCTCACAGACATACCCAGAAATAATACTTTGCCGGTTATCTGCATATTTCTTAATCCTGTCAAGTTGACAACAAAAATGAATCATCATATTATGAAACTGAAAAAATTAATTGTAGCATATTTCTTCAGTGAAATATTATATTGCAGGGTTGGGTCACTATGTGACAGGTGGAGCGAATCAGATCCACTACCTGTTTTTACAAATAAAATTTTATTGGAATACAACCATCTCCATTCACTTATCTGTGGCTACTTCCACACTATAAGCAGAGAGTTAAGTAGATGTCACAAAGACCATGTGGCCTGTACAGCATACAGTATGTGGTCTTTTGCTATGCTATTCAGATATTTTCAGGAAAAGTGTGCATGACACCTGCCATGCAAAACTAAAGATGAATATATTACAAAAATATAATATTGACAGAAAAGATTAAAATTGACATTATGACACCTTTTCTATGGAGTTTGTAGCAGCAAAAACATACATGTAATAGCAAAACAACACTATACTGTTTATGCAGGAGTGCATGTGTGTTGAAAATATAATGCACACAAATGTATAGTACCTGTCGGTATAATGCATAGGAAAAGTATAAAAACATACATGAGTAGGAGCAATACTTAAGGTACTTATTATTATTATTATTTTGAGTAAGCGTCTCACTCTGTTGCACAAGTTGGAGTACAGTAGCATGTTAGTGACCACTGCAGCCTTGACCTACTAGGCTCAAGCAATCCTTCCACCTCAGCCTTCTAAGTAGTTGGAACCACAGGCATTTGCCACCTTGCTCAGCTATTTTTTTTTTTTTTTAATTTATTGCAGAGATGAAGTCTCGCTGAGTTGCCCAGTTTGGTCTCCAACCCCTGGGCTCAGACAGTCCTCTAGCCTTGACCTTCAAAAGTGCTGGAATTACAGGCTTGAGCCACCATGCCTGGCCAAGGGACTTATTTTTTCCTTAAAATATCATAACTGGCTGCCCTTTACATTCCTGTATTTCAAGCCTCTCATAATTTAAACATTAAGATAAAAGTTGACTTATTCAAACCTATTTGATATTCCTGCCTTCATTTTTATTATCTGTTTTTTTCCCCTTAAATCAAATAGTCGGACTTTAATACTTATTGTAATGCTAGCTTAATGATCCAGGTATAAAACCCAAGCTGGGAAAAAATAGCACATTTTCTATGTGCCTGGCACTGGACTAAGCAGTTTTTGTTTATATAATCATTTAGTCTACCTACAAGGTTGTGAGTGTCCCCTACTTTTCAAATGAAGAAACTGGACTCAGTGATTTGTTGAGGCATGAGGGAAGCACTGGCGACTTGCTGAAGGCCTGTTCCAACTGCTGGGCAATAATAGAAGCCAGAGCAGAAAACCAGTATGCTGTTTGGGGCATTCCAGCAAGTGCAAAAAAATGCACTCAACGTCCTTCTTACTGCCTGGTCTTTATTACTCCTAGCTTAAACATGAAACTCTTGATGTCTTTGAATAGCATCTGACAGGTATTCAAAGGCATCAAGAGCTTTGTTTGCCTAAAGAAAACAGCCCACCACTCATTATGTGTTTTTGACAGTCCAGCAGTTATTGAAATAAATATTTGTGTGCCACATTATGTCTCCTTACTGATGCCCTCCTCTGTCAAACACAACTGAGCAAAATTCATGCTTTTGAATTTCTGGGGCCAATTTTGGGTGACTTCCATTGTATGGGCTCTGAGGTCTGTTTTTTTAAAGTACTATCACTTGTGACTCTGGGGATTACTGCTGATCTTCCCTTGATTTTTCTTCATTCGTGACAGGTCACTTTCCTCTTTCTTTAATTCCACTATTCAGTGATAGAGGAAGAAGCTTCCACTTCTGTTATTTGCTCAGTCTGCTCTCCTTCCCTGAGCAGGGACTTTGATGGTTTTATTTTGAGATGGGGCTGGAAGTGAGAAGTTGTGCTGTGTCTTTGCCATCAAGGTTGAATAGGGTGTATTGTGGGGCACTAAGATTCAGAAGCTACTTTCAGATTGCAATGTCTAACGTTTGGGGTGTAGGCCCGCTGAAACCAGCTTCCCACCATCTCACAATATGTCCATGCAATGGAGACATATAAGTATCCCCCCTTCTCTTGCTAGGTCTTCCTCCTCTGATTGAACCCATTGCCCCATTAATTTGCCAGCATGGGGGATGGGGTGACTGGGACACTGCACTGGCCCTGTCCTTCCAGGGAGCATTCACCCAAAGTTATGTCCTTTGGGTTTGTGATTATCAATCCCAGAGAGATGTGGATTTCACTTCTAAGTCCCAGGGCACTGATCTTCTGCCCAATGGTGGGTATGCTAGAGCATTTCCTGCCCAGATTCCAGAGTAACAGCAATAGTGGCACCTCTGTGTCTATCCCTCTGCTAGATATCAGCATCCATTTCTCTCACTGCACTCTCATTTTAGCCACTGCTAGTGTTGACCTGGCATCAAAGATTGTGTTGGGACTGGGTGCCAGGCGCTGAGCCCCAGCTGCTCCCTGTGACTTCTTTTAGAGAAGGTTCCCATTGACTCCCCAAAATGGCACTTGCTCCAACACTGCTGCAAGAAGGTATGGGGTCAGAACAGGAGCAATTGTAACTGCTTTACCTGGTGAGCTCAGGTCACTTGTTTCTAAGTTCATAGTCAGACACTCACACATCCACTTAGACACACACACACACACTCACACACACACATGCTAATTCGTCCTTGCACACACTCACTTAAACAGAGATTCATACACTCCAACTGGCTCCATTGCCATCTTCCTGAAACCCCAACTCACCATCTTCCCAGTGTTCATTTCTTCCCAGTTTTTTTTAACTGGAGTTCACTGAGCTTCTTAAACTTATGTGAACATTTTACTCATCAGATTTTGGAAATTTTGAGCCACTATGTTTTTCAGAAAAGCTCTCTGCTCCTTTCTCTCTCTTCTCCTTTTAAAATTATCATAATGCACATATTGGCCTCCTTGATGGTAGCTCATAATTCCATTATGACCTCTTTTCTTCATTTTTGGTCTTGTTGCTTTCCTAACTTGATGATTTCAAATGACCTACCTTCAAGTTAACCACATGCCTGTGGTTCCAGCTACTTGGAAGGCTGAGGTGGAAGGATCGCTTGAGCCCAGCAGGTCGAGACTGTGGTGGCAGTAAGCATGCCACTGCACTCCAGTCTGAGCCGCAGATTGAAACTCTGACTAAAAAAAAACCCAACTAACAAAAAAACAAAATAATTGGCTTTTGAAGAAGTATGTAAGTATTCCAGAAAGCACAGACATTCAGCAATATAGATGTCAATATTTCCAAACATATGCCCCTTAGAGTGCTGATTTATGAGATGACTCATGTGCAATTTCTTCCTTCAGTCAAATAGTTCATTCCATCCTTACAAGAACCCTTCAGATAGTGTGTCATCCCCATTTAACAGAGGGGAACGTTGAGGTTTAGCGAGGTAAAGCAAAATGCTAAAAAAAAGTCAGAGAAGACTTGAAAGGTCATCTAGACCAGCAACATCAGCATCACTGGGGAACATGTTTGAAATTCAAATTCTCAGGTCCCACTCCAGACCTGCAGAAGCAGCCTCTCGGGAAAGGGGAGAGCAATCTGTGATTGAGCAAACACTCCAGAGGATTCTGATGCCTGCTAAGGTTCAAGAATCACTGGTGATCTAGCTCAGCCTTCTTATTTTACAGAAAAGGCAGTGATGCCCAAAGTCCAGCAACATGGACATAGTGAACGGAAAACAAACAAAAACACCCCACGCATAGAACCACAGTTCCAGCCTTCACGGTCTTAAAATTTAACGATCCAGGGCTTCAAATCTGCTTCATGTCTTGGTTCTAATTTCACAGAAGTATCTACTTTCAAAAAATTTGAATTTAATAAAATATATCTAAACAGCCTATAGTTAATATAATTAAACCCAGGTAGCAGAAGCTCAATGATATCCGGAATTGCATATGTGTATGTTCACAAAACATCAGGCAAAGACTCCCAAGAGTTGCGATCCAGAAGGCCGGCAGCATCCAATCTAGAAGGCCACAGAGACTGGGCAAAAACAGCCCAGCATGATGGAAACTGAAATAAGATAGATTTTTGAAAGGAAGAACAGATAATAGATAAGGCCTTAACACAGACTACAGCCACAGTCATCCACCCACGGATAATATGATGTGTCATAAAATGCAATTTTTTCATCTAATTAACAAAGCCATTTGTACTCTCCCAGTCTGATTGGATATTATTAAATTATGCTAATTCGAAGCAGGTGAAACCCCAGACACACAAACAGATGGCTAAGAGCCAACTTCAAGTTTAGTTGACCCTGAAGCCCATTTGAAATAAATCCATTAGCTTTTGTGCACCTTTTCCACGTTTGTTTGAAATTTGGCTCCATTGTTTAAAACAAAAGGAACAGAAGGGATGGGAATGAAGAGAACTGCAACTTCCTAGACCTTTCTTATTTCACCAGTTATGTAAATCTACTGGATTTTGTTCTGAAATAGCGTTTTCTCACATCTGGAAGGAGAGAGTAAGACTAGCGGACAGGAGGTATGAGAACATAACCCCCATGGCGATTCTGTTATCTGCATTCCCACCAAAATTCCTGGAAAGGAAGGACTCAAAGAAAGGTCCCAGAGCTTGGGCTGGTCACCGAGAGCATGCAAATGGCCTAGGGGCTGTGGCCTAACCTGGGACCCTCTTCAGCAGCAGATCTAGCCGCATTCATTGCATCGAGTCTCTGTGAGCTCGGACAGAACCCAAATGCTTCATATTAACAAATAAAACTCTTGATTGCCGAAGCCCAACAGGTCGACCCTGGGGTGGCCATGATTGTGGCCCGGCACTCTAACCTGGGTGACAGAGTGAGACTCCAACTCAAAAAATAAGACAAGCCGGGCTCGGTGGCTCAGCCTGTAATCCCGTGCCTTTGAGAGGCTGAGGTGAGTGGATTGCCTGAGCCCGTGGG
>NW_007234189.1:0-7147 GCF_000164805.1 Carlito syrichta | reverse complement strand
TAAAATTTCTTCTCTGTGAAAGATTTTGTTAATGGAATGAAAAGACAAGCTACACATTGGTAGAAATATTTGCCAAAGACATATCTGATAAAGGATTGCTATCCAAAATTTGCAGTGAACTCTTAAAACCCCCAAAAAAGGAAATAATCCTAATAAAAACTAGGCCAAAGATCCTAACAGTTACTTCACCAAAGAAAACAGATAGCAAATAGGAAATTAAAAGATGCTTCACATCACGTGGACTAATACGTGTAAATTTCTTTTTAATAAATAAATGAATAACTAAATCAGCCCACAATCCTAAGGGGGGAAAATGCTTCACATAATATGCCATCAGAGAAATGTAAATTTAAACAAAAATGAGATATCACCACACACCTATTAAAATGCCCCAAATCCAGAATATTGACAACACCAAGTGTTATGAGGTTGTACAGTCTTGGGATTCTTAGTTTTTGCTGGTGAGGATGCAAAATGGTACAACCATTTTGGAAGGCAGTTTGGTGGTTTTCTGTAAGACTAAAATACTCTTATCATATGATCCAGCTATCACAATCCTTGGTATTTACCTAAAGTAGCTGAAAATGTGTGCCCACACAAAAACCTGCACATGGATATTTATAGCAGTTTTATTCATAATTACCAAAACTTGGAAGTAACTAAGATGTTCTTCAGGATGTACGCAGATATTCCATGGTACATCCAGACAATGAAATATTTTGTAGCACTTTTAAACTCAGATATCAACTCGTGAATAGACTTGGAAGAAAGTTAAATCCATATGCCTAAGCAAAAGTACCCAAACTGGAAAGGCTATGTACTAAGCTATTCCTACACTATGACATTCTGGGAAAGGCAAAAACTATGAAGGCAGTAAAAAATTGGGAATTAGGAAGGAAAAAGGTATGAATAGGCAGAGTCAGAGAATTTTTAAAGGAGTAAAAATACTTTGCATAATGCTATAAAGGTAGATGCATGTCATTATACATTTGTTTAAAACCCATAAATTGGATAACACCAAGAGTGAACTCTAATGGGAGCTATGAATTTGGATACTGATGTGTCAGTGTAGGTTCATCAATTGTAACAAATGTCCCACTATGTTGGGGACATTGATAATGCAAGCGACTATGCATATGAGAGTTGGGGAAATCTCTGTATCTTCCTCTCAATTTTGTTGTGAACCCATAACTGCTCTAAATAAAAAAGTGTCAAATAAATTATACTCTCAGACCAAATGCCATATTTCAAGTAAATAAGACTAGTTTAGAATTTAAAAATTAGTCAATATAATCCAACATATCACATTTAGAGAAGAAAAATAGTATAATTACATCAATGGTTGCAAAAAACATACTTGGAAAACAATTTACACCAAGTCATGATAAATATTCTCAGAAAACAAGTACAAAGCAGAATTTTCTCAGTGTTATAAAGAACACCTATTAGTAATCTACAATGAACATTAAAGAATAAATGTTTTCTACCCCAAATTCAGATCATAGTACTGAAGCATAATGATAGATGTTCTAGCCAGTACAAGGCAAGAAAAATGAATAAAAGGAAAAATTGAAATATTCCCAGTTTGCAGATGTCATGACTTTCTGTGTAGAAACTAGTGAGTTCAGAAAGTTTTCAGGATATAAGATCAATACACAAAAACATCTTGGAAACAAAAATGGAAATGAAATGTAAAACACAAAATTATTTCAAATTCCTTCAAAGAAAAGGAAATATTTAGGAACAAAATTATGTACAAATCTTGACAAAATACTTCAAAAGTCTATATCCTCACATTTCTAAAATGCTAATGAAGGCATCATAGGAATACCTAAATAAATAGATAGTTATTATGCTCATAAATTGGAAGTTTCAACATATTAAAGATGTCAATTCCCCCTAAATTGACCTATAAGTTTAATGCAATTTTAATCAAAATTCCAACAAGGTATTTTGTCAACATAAAGCTCATTCTAAAATGTATATGAAAAGGCATAGGGCCAAAAGTAAATGAAAACAATTAAAAAACAAGAGTAAAGTGAGAGGAATTCCCATGCCTGATGTTAAAGCTTACTATATGTCTGCACTAAATAAGACAATGTGACACTGGCAGATGCATAGACACATAGACCAATGGAACAAAATAGATAATCCAAAAATAGATCCACACAATTATGTCCAACTAATTTGTGACAAAGACACAAAAGCTATTCAACAGAAGAAGGGCGAGTTTTCAATAAATTGTGTTGAAGCAATTATTATGCATCCATAAGTAAAATAATGTACTTTAAGTTAAACTTCAGACCTTATCAAAAATGAACTAAAAATGGACCACAAACTTAAATGTAAAATGTAAAACTATAACTCTGTTAGAAAAATAAGCACAGAAGAAAATATTCAGAACTTAAGACTAGGTGATTTTTATAAAATATATATAAAATATTTTTACAAGATTATAAAGTTGTTTATAACTCTATACCTACGCCTATCATGCAACCCAGCAGGAATTACAGTGTTATAGAGAAATGAAAATTCAAGTTCACATAAAAGCATGTATACAGATGTTCATTGTGACTTTATTTGTATTAACCAAAAATGGGAAACAACCCAAATATACATTTTAAGTGAAAGGTCAAACTGGGGTAAGTTCACAGAATTATTTTTCCTTTGAGATACCATTAGCAAACTAAAAAAAAAAAAAAACTTTTCTGAAAACCTAAGCACTGAATTTGCCACTTTTTTGTTTGTGCTGCCTATTTAAAGAAGTAAAATAGAAAGATGAGTTTTCCCTGACTTACCTGAGAGCATGTGGTCAGCCCTTAATAAAAGTCAGTTCTTCTTAACCTAGACATCTGTGAGGAGATAAGTGACATCCCTGCATCTGGAATGTCATGGCTGTGGTGTTTGGAGTGGGTGGAATGTTTATCTGGTTTAGAAAGGACCTTTAAGATTCATTTTACTCTTAAGCTTCTGTGATTCTATTCAAAATGTCTGGAATAGTTAATCAGTGCTTCTTTACTTTGTGTTTTCATGGATATGATAATATGAATTCTTTTCAGAACTTTTGAAAAGATTATACATATTTCTATAGTCTTTATAATTCCAACTCTCAAGTTCCAATTTGTCCCAAGTTTCATGTTATCTGTGTTGGCCAAAAGTCCTACTGGATAGAAAATAGTATGAAGTTTCCTTTAAAAAAATTATATAGTACACACACACACACACACACACACACACACACACACACATATGCAAAACAATCATGTGACCCAGCAATCCCATTATCCCATGACTGGATATATAGTGAAAAGGAAGGAAATCAGTATAGCAAAGAAATGCCTGCACTCCAATGTTTTTCACAGCACTATTCATAATAGCCAAGATATGGAATCAAATCTAATGTCTATCGATGGAATAAAGAAAATGTGGCATATATACACAATGGAATATTATTTAGCCATAAAACAATAAAATTTGTTATTTGCAAAATCATAGATGGAACTTGAGGAAATGATGTTAGGTGAAATAAGTCAGGTACAAAAAGTTAAATAGTTCATGTTCTTACTTCCATGTTGGAGTAAAAAAAAAATGATCTCAGGGAGGTGTAGAGTAGATTGGTGGTTATCAGAGGCTGGGAAATGGAGAGGGGGAGGGAGAATGAAGACAGGTTGGTTAATGGTTGTAAAAATACAGTTAGAAAGAATAAGTTTTAATGTTTGATAGCACAATGGGGATACTTGAGTTAACAACAGTGTATTTTATATTTCAAAATAGCTAGAAGAAAAGAGTAGAAATATTCCCAACTCAAAGAAATGATGAATAGTTGAGATGATAGATATCCCAATTAATTGATTTCATCATTACACATTGTATGCATGCATCAAAATGTCATGTGCACTCTATAAATAAATACAACTATTACATATCAATAATTTTTTTAAAAAATGAATGTTCTATTGGATGGAATATGGTTAAGATTTTGAGGAAAAATTATCTGAACTGAGATTAATCATCCTATTTTGAATTGATAATAATATTTGTAATTATTTAGTTGCTAATACTCAGGCTTCCAGAGACTGATCATATAAAAAAGACCATGAGAGAGAACCTGAAACTTAACTGTGTAGTGTTTGCTCCAAATGATGACTATGGCATTTGACATAATTCTTTCTCTCCGCTATTTTTCATCAGGAATACTTGCTAAAGGGATTATGAAGAGAATTCTATTCTTTTTAGGACCAAAGCAATGTTTAAAAAACTTTTACTTATTTTATTTTTTATTTAAAGGTGTGGGGTACAATTCAGGGTTAGGTATACAAATGTTCATTATGCAGGTACCCTTGTTGATGAGGTGTGCCCCTTCCCCCCCACCCCAGGCAGATTCCCACTACTGCCAATCCCACCACCATCCTCCCCTGACAGTTTCTCACTACTACCAATCCCTTTTTTATAGTATTACAATAATTGTTCAAAGTTCACTTATAAGTGAGGATGTGTGATACTCAGGTCTTTGTTTCTGTGATAGGTCACTTGGTATTATAGATTCTAAATCCATCCAGGTTGTTATGAAGTTTGTAATTTTGCCCTTCTTTATAGTTAAGTAAAATTCCATTGTGTATAAGTACCACATTGTTTTTATCCAGCCTTCTTTTGATGGGCAGCATGGTTGTTTCCATGTTTTTGCTATTATGAACAATGATGCAATAAACATACATGTGCAGCTATCTTTTTCATAGAGTGATTTGAGTTTCCCTGGGTATATACCCCCCAGAAAGGAGATTGTGGGGTCATATGGAAGGTTAGTTTTTAGATATTTTAGGAATCACCAAACAGTTTTCCATGGGGGTTGTATTAATTTACACTCCCACCAGCAGTGTGTAAATCTTCCCTTTTCCCCAGATCCTCTCCAGCATCCATTGTTTTTTAAGTTGTTGATGATTGCTATCCTGACTAGTTAGGTGGTATCTCAGTGTGGTTTTAATTTGCATTTCTTTGATGACTAGTGAGACTGAGCATTTTTCCATGTATCTGTTGGGTGCTCATGTCTTCTTTTGAGAAGTGTCTGTTCATAACTTTTACCCACTTTTAAAGGGGTTGTTTGTTTTTTTCTTTTCAGCACATTTGAGTTCCTGTAGATACTAGATGTTACCTTTGTCAGATATACAGGTGGCTAATGTTTTTTCCCAGTCTGTGGCTGTCTCCCTGCTCTCTTGATGGTGTCTTTGGTTTTGCAGAAGCTTGTCAGTTTGATAAGGTCCCACTTGTTTATCTTATCTCTTATAGCATGGGCACTTAGGGTTTTTTTGATCAGGAATTGGTTGCCAGTTTCAATTTCCATAAGGGTGTCCCCTGAATTTTCTAAGAATCTTATAGTTTGAGATTTTACATTTAGGTCTTTGATCCATTTAGAGTTGACGTTTGTGTATGGTGATAGGTAGGAGTCTTTTTTTAAACGTCTCCAAGTGGTCAGCCAGTTTTCCCAGCACCATTTACTGAATAGGTTTTCCTCTTCCCAGTGGTTAGTGGTGGAGGTTTTGTCAAAGATGAGTTGGTTAAGAAATTGAGGTTTTGCTTCTGAAATCTCTGTCCTGTTCCATTGGTCTATATGCCTATTCTTGTATCAACACCAGGCTGTTTTGATTATTGTATCCTTATAATAAAGTTTAAAGTCTGGGACTGTGATACCTCCCACTTTTTGTTGTTGTTGTTTTTGTTTGTTTCTTTGTTTGTTTTTTTCTAAGGATTGTTTTGGCTATTCATGGTCATTTATGTTTCCATGTAGATTCCTATATTGACATCTCCAGTTCTGAGAAGAATGCTGATGGTAATTTGATGGGTGTTGTATTAAATTTGTAGATGGCCTTGGGTAGGATGGACATCTTAACAATGTTGATTCTTCCAGTCCATGAGCATGGATTATTTTTCCATTTGTTTGTGTCATCTTCGTCACCTTTGACTTCTTTGAGCAGTGTTTTTTAGTTTTCATTGTAAAGGCTTTTCATGTCTTTGGTTAGGAAAATGCCAAGACTTTTTTTTTTTTTTTTTGGTGGCTATTGTGCATGGTATTGTGCTTTTTATTTTGTTTCTCTTTATTGTTGTATATAAAAATGTGACTGTCTTTGCACATTTATATTATACCCTGAGATTCTGCCAAAGTCCTTTATTGGTGCAAGGTTTTTGACAAATTCTCTTGGGTTTTTGAGGTATAGAATCATGTCATTTGCAAGGAGGGGATACCACTGATCTCCTTCTCTTGTCTCCTCTAGCTAGGACTTCTCAAGCTATTTTGAGAAGGAGGGGTAAGAGTGGGCATCTTTGTCTTGTTCTGGTTTTCAAGGGAAATGGTTCCACTTTCTGTCTGTTTAGCAGTATGCTGGCTGTGGGTTTCTCTTGGATGACTCTTACTATTTTGAGGTATGTTCCACTTATGCCTAGTTGTTCAAGGGTTTTTATTCAGAGGGGTGTTGGAATTTATCGAAAGCCTTTTGTGCATCTAACTATATAATCAAGTGTCTTTACTTTTCACATCTGTTGATGCATATAATTATGTTTAAGGTCTTACAAATGTAAAACCAGCCCTGCATTCTGGGGATGAAGCCTACTTGATCGTGTTGGATGATTTTTGAGAGGTGTTCTTAGACTCAGTTTGCTAGGATCTCATTGAAAATTTTAGAATCTATGTTCATCAAGAATATTGACCTGTAGTTCTCTTTCTTTGTTGGATCTTTACCTGGTTTGGGCATCAGTGTGATGTTAGCTTCATAAAATGATTTATGGAAGGTTCCATCTCTCTATATTGCCTGGAATATTTTCAACAGGAATGATATCAAGTCCTCCTTGTATGTTTTGTAGAATTCCGCTGGAATGCCATTTGGTCCAGGGCTTTATTTGTAGGCAGTTTTCTTCTGACACAGTCGAGTTCCTGGGTTGTTATTGGTCTATTTAGGGTATCAATTTCTTCTTGTTTCAACCTGGGAAGGTTTGTGATGTCAGAAAGTTCTCCATTTCCTTTAGGTTTTCGAGTTTATTTCCATACAAGTGTATGAGGTAGTTTCTGATAATCTTTTGAATTTCTTTGAGGTCAGTTGTGACTTGATCTTTTGCATTTCTAATTGTGTTTATTTGGGCTTTTTCTCTCTTTTCCTTG
>NW_007234188.1:16040-17667 GCF_000164805.1 Carlito syrichta | reverse complement strand
ATTACAGGCTGAGCCACAGCGCCCGGCCTGGGATTGCTTTAACTATGCTGGCTCTTATTTTGTTTGATATGAATTTTAGGATTGCATTATTCTAATCATTTGATTAGAATATTGGTCATTTGATAGAGATTGTGTTAAATCTGCAAATTACTTTGAGTAGTAAGGTTATTTTAACAATATTGATTCCTCCAATCCATGAGCACAGAATTTTTTTTATTTGTTTGTGTTCTCTACAATTTATTTCATCAGTGATTTATAGTTTTCCTTGTTGTGATCTTTTTACCTCTGTGGTTAAATATATACTTAGGTGTTTTAATTTTTTGGCAGGTATTGTAAATGTTATTTAGTTCTTGACTTGATTCTCAACTTGTTTGTTATTGGTTTATGACAGTGTTACTGATTTGTACTTTGTAACTTGAGACTTTACTGAATTCATTTATCAAGTCCAGGAGTCATTTGGAGGAGTCATTAGGATTTTCTAGATATGTAATCATATTATTACCAAAGAGAGATAGTTTGATGTCTTCTCTTTCAATTTGGATACTTTTTATTCATTTATTTACTTTCTCTGACTAGGACTTTCAGTACTGTGTTGACTAGGTTGACTTTTTTTTCAGTAGTTTAATTTTGAAAAGATTTTAAATTTACACAAGAGTTAAAACCTAGTACAGAAAGTTCTTCTATAACAATGTTAATTTATCGAAGTCAGCAATTTAACACTGATTCAATATTACTGACTAAACTAGACACTTTACTGGAATGCCTCTATTTTTTCCACTAATATACCTTTTCTGTTCTGAATCTAATCCAGGATATCAAGTTGCATTTAGTCTTTTAATTTTCTTAGCCTCCTCCAATCTGTGAAGTTTGGTAGTCTTTCTTTGTTTTTTTCCTAAGTTAAGCTCCTTATTGAAGAGTTATAGTTTTATAGTCATGCTAATAATGAGATTGAGGTCACAATTTTTTGGGGGGGAATACCACCAAACTGGTGTGCCCTCTTCACTGCATCATTTCATAGGATAGGGATATCAACATGACTTATTACTGATGATATTTACTTTGTCTGGATGGCTAAAGTAATGTCTGATGAATATTTTCTCTTTAAAGATTCTATTTTCTCATTCCATGCTCTGTTCGTTAGAAGTTACTTACCAAGTACTATTGATGTTAAATGACAAGGAATTAAGATTCACTTCCCAAAGGGAGCAGTATTAAGAGATCGTGGATATAAGCTAAAATCACACATTAATTAATAAGTGTCTTGGGACAGATACTTTGGATTTCAGCAACTAATTTTAGTAATAGATTTTAGCATTCATAAACAATTTTCACTGTTTTGCTTAAATGGTGATTTTTTAATTTCCCTATTCTCTTAACATACTTTATTTGGGATTCCTCAATCTCTTTATGAATTTATTCAATTATTTACTTATATTTGTGTTAATTAAGGAATTTTTAGTTAATGATTTTGTTAAAATGCAATTAATATGTGTTGGAGTTTCTTTTTGACAAATTGTTGCAACTTTGAAATTGGTGGTTTTTGCAGATGGTCTCTTTTATCCTTTTTAAGTTCCTCATCTATATTTTGCTTTTTTTACTCTGTAAGATAGCAAGATACTCCAGCTTT
>NW_007234188.1:14115-15440 GCF_000164805.1 Carlito syrichta | reverse complement strand
TTTATGTAATCTTTGATGTATTTCTTGCTAGTTTCTGATGAAAAGTTGGTTTCCTGAAAGTGATGATTTATGACAATGATTCACACTAGTGATTGCTATGCTTTTGATGTCTGGTCCTCAATTCTGAGGGTCTTCAGTGGAGGCATTTCCATCAATGAGCAAGTCATCAATATTACCCACTGTCTAACTGACCCTCTTCCCTTCAACTTCCAGGCAGAGCCCATCTGCAATCTTGTAAACATCAGAGAACATCTTAGAGTGACTGATGAGGTCCTGGTGGATAATCATGATTGTGGCCGACAGAAGACAATGGCAATGCTAACTCAGCCGAAACCTAGAGTATAGAGTGAGCACTGTGCAGCTGGAATGGTACCGATGAGGAGGGACGGAAAAAGGAGGGGAGGGCAGGTACAAATCTCCTTGTGGTTTAAATTCTCATTTTTCTAATGTTAATAATGCTGAGCAAATTTTCTTTTTTTTTTTTTTTTTGAGTTGGAGTCTCACTCTGTCGCCCAGACTGGAGTGCAGTGGCCGCTCCCGGCCACCGCAGCCTCGACCTGCTGGGCTCCGGCGATCCTTCCGCCTCAGCCTTCCAAGTAGCCGGAATTACAGGCATGTGCTACCATGCCCGGCTAATTTTTTTTTTTTATTTATTGTAGAGATGAGGTCTCGCTGCCCAGGCGGGTCTCGAACCCGCGGGCTCAGGCAATCCACTCACCTCAGCCTCCCAAAGGCGCGGGATTACAGGCTGAGCCACCGAGCCCGGCTGAGCAAATTTTCATGTGCTGTTTTGCCATCTGTTACAGGACTGCCTGCTGTGCAGCAACAGAACAATACACTAAGTGAGATAGTGAAGTTTGCAGCAGGAAAAAAAGTAATAATAATTACAAGGACACCAAGTGAGGAAATAAGAGAAATTCTCAAACTTCAAATTTGTTACTTGGGGCATTCTGGGAAAGGGTTTCTAAGGGGATTCCTGGGAGGTGAGGGGCTGGAGAATTGGAACTGTTGATTGCTCAGGATAAGGAGGATAAAATCAAGACATGAAAACTGCTTTCTTTCATTAGTCAGTTCCTTGGTGAGTCCTTCAGATCAGCTGGCTTCGGTAGTTTTATTGGTATGTGGGACCTAAAAAAACGCTCAAATGGAAAGACTATCATCTCACAATGGATTTGGCTTTATCTGCAGAACAGAAAAGAAACAAAGGGGCTTGTGACAAGGGCTATGTTATCCTGGGGTAGTAAGCAGCAACTAGATATAGGGAAGCGTGCCAAAGGCAGAACCAACCTATTGATACTTGCCGACTGTACTGCAAGCCTAGCTGA
>NW_007234188.1:0-14095 GCF_000164805.1 Carlito syrichta | reverse complement strand
AAAGTTGGTTTCCTGAAAGTGATGGTTTATGACAATGATTCACACTAGTGATTGCTATGCTTTTGATGTCTGGTCCTCAATTCTGAGGGTCTTCAGTGGAGGCATTTCCATCAATGAGCAAGTCATCAATATTACCCACTGTCTAACTGACCCTCTTCCCTTCAACTTCCAGGCAGAGCCCATCTGCAATCTTGTAAACATCAGAGAACATCTTAGAGTGACTGATGAGGTCCTGGTGGATAATCATGATTGTGGCCGACAGAAGACAATGGCAATGCTAACTCAGCCGAAACCTAGAGTATAGAGTGAGCACTGTGCAGCTGGAATGGTACCGATGAGGAGGGACGGAAAAAGGAGGGGAGGGCAGGTACAAATCTCCTTGTGGTTTAAATTCTCATTTTTCTAATGTTAATAATGCTGACCAAATTTTCATGTGCTGTTTTGCCATCTGTTACAGGACTGCCTGCTGTGCAGCAACAGAACAATACACTAAGTGAGATAGTGAAGTTTGCAGCAGGAAAAAAAGTAATAATAATTACAAGGACACCAAGTGAGGAAATAAGAGAAATTCTCAAACTTCAAATTTGTTACTTGGGGCATTCTGGGAAAGGGCTTCTAAGGGGATTCCTGGGAGGTGAGGGGCTGGAGAATTGGAACTGTTGATTGCTCAGGATAAGGAGGATAAAATCAAGACATGAAAACTGCTTTCTTTCATTAGTCAGTTCCTTGGTGAGTCCTTCAGATCAGCTGGCTTCGGTAGTTTTATTGGTATGTGGGACCTAAAAAAACGCTCAAATGGAAAGACTATCATCTCACAATGGATTTGGCTTTATCTGCAGAACAGAAAAGAAACAAAGGGGCTTGTGACAAGGGCTATGTTATCCTGGGGTAGTAAGCAGCAACTAGATATAGGGAAGCGTGCCAAAGGCAGAACCAACCTATTGATACTTGCCGACTGTACTGCAAGCCTAGCTGAACTTTATTTTTCCTCCTCTTCAGTTCTATAAAGTGGTCTTGGCGACAGTTTCACATCTGCATACCTTCTTAGGAGAAACATATGTTCAGACCTATTGTCCATTTTTAATTGCGTTGTTTTCATTCCTAATACTGAGTTTTAAAATGTCCTTATATATTTGGGATCAAATCCATTATCAGATATAAGATTTAAAAATATTTTGTCTTCTGTTCTATGGTTTGACCTTCCATTCCTTGAAAACTGTATGCCAAAGAGCAAAAGTTTATAACCAATAAAGCCAATCATACCAAGTTGTTCTTTTAAGTATCATGCTTTTTGTGTCATACCTAAAAACCATCATCAAATACAAGGTCAATAAATGTTTGCCCTAGATGTTTTACAACTTTCCAACTTGCATTTAAGTCTTTGGTACATTTTGAGTTAATGTTTGTCTAAGGTTTGAAGTATGTGTCAAGGTTAATTTATTATCATGTAAATGTCCCACGTATTTTAATACCATAATTAAAGGAGACTATCATTTCTCTATGTAAAGTAGCTTTGAATCTTTGTCAAAAAGGAATGGACCATATTTGTGTGGGTCTATGAATGTCAATTATGTGAAATTGGTTGTAGTGTTATTCAGGTCATCTATATCTTCATTTTCTACCCACTTTTTCTATCAATTATTGAGAAATATATGCTCAAACGTTCAACTGTAGTTTGAACTTCTCTATTTCCTCTTTATTATTATCTATCACTTTTGCTTCACATAACTTTGAAACTATGTTGTTAAGTGTGCATGCATTTGATATTAAAGGTTTTAAAATTACCCTTCTATTTATGTGTCATGTCTCTCTTTACACCTAATAAAGTTCTTTGTCCTGATTTCCATTTTTTTCTGAAATTAATACAGATACTCCAGCTTTCTTATTTTTGTACAGTTAAAATGATTTGTGATATGGTAGATTAAAATCTCCACATAGCTCTCTTCTATTTGTTCTATTTTTTGTTATTATTCCATTTTTTTCTGTTATCTATGTGTTTAATTTTAATGTTTTATATTCCACTTCATCTCTCTTTTGGGTTATTGCACATAACTTTAAAAATTCACACATTTTAGTGATGCCCATAAATTTTATGTTGCATTTAAATAATTTTCATACTGCTAAATACAACTATAATACTTATATTTAGGTTATAGACATGACAAAATATTTAGCATTTCTCCCTTGCTTCCTTTGTGCTTGTAAGCACATATGCTATAAGCACAGAACACATTGCTGTTCCTTTGTCTTAGTCATCTAGCAAAACAATTACAAATGAGGAAAAAAGGAATTCATTTTATTTTATTTAATTTTATTTTCATTACTTTTTGAGTAGACTCATTAACTCATTTCTGACCTATATCACATTATTTTTGCCTACAAATTTATCTTTAACATCTCTTATAGAATTGGTCTGCTGAAAATGTATTTTCTCAATTTTTGTTTAGGTGATAAGGTACGGCATTCTTCATTCTAATTTTTATTTGAAATCACTTTAAATTTTAGATTTATTAGAGTTACAAATTCAGTATAGACAGTTTCAATATGCACATTGTTCTTTATTTTTGAAGGACATTTTCACTGGGTATAGAATTCTGAATTGACATGTATTTTATTTTTGTTTTTGGTGTCTTTGTCAACACGAGTAAAATGTTACTCTGTTGTCTTATTAACACAATTACTAACAAGATGTTGTGGAAATTCTTATCCTTGTTCTTCTGTGTTTTCTTCTTCTTTGACTGTTTTCAACAGTTTTTGATTTTCCACAGTTTAAATAAGGTATGTCCAGATTTTTGTTCGCCTTTTTCCTTTTCTTTGCATGATGTTTACTGAGCTTATTGTATTTATGGTTTGAGGTCTTCAAATACTGCTTCTGCCCTATTCTCTCCTTCTAAGTTTCCCATCAAGCATATGTTAAACCATCTAATATTATCTTACAATTTTTGAATGATCTGGTCTGTTTTTGTTTATTTGTTTGCTAATTTTTCACATGTTTATTATTCCAGTTGGGTGATTTCTAGCAATCTATCTTGAAGCTTATTTTTCCCTTGGCTGTGTCAAGTGTACTGCTGAACCAGTGAAAAGCATTTCTGTATCCTTGTTACTTCTTTTAAATTTCTGGCATATTTGACTATTTAAAAAAATATTTTCCATCACTCTGCTGAAAATATCTATCCAAATTTGCTTGCTATCTATCTTTTTTACTACAATTTTAGCAGTTATACACATGCAAAAATTCCTGTCTGATAATTCCAATATTTGTGTTATATCTGAGTCTGGTTCTGATGAATACTTTCTTTTCAGACTGTGGTTTTTTTCTTACCTTTTTTTATAACAGTTATTTACTGAAAGGTCAAAATATTGTATAAAACAGCAAATAACAAATAAAATATTTTTTATGATTGTATGTGAGCACATTTTAATTCCTGTTAAGGATTTAATGTGTGTGTTTGTGTTATTTAGTTAACAATGGGATACAATTGAAGTTTTTTGTTGTTGTGTTTAGTTACATTCAGTACATCACAGATGCCAATTTTTTTTTAAATATCTTGGATTCAAGGTGTGACTTTGTCTTTCAGATGGGTCCTCTCAATATCTACTCCACTCTTTGACCTGCGTCTTCTCCTTGCACTGTTCACCTCAGAAAATTGATCTCCTGGAGATTACTCAGAAGTATTTTATTGTGATTCTTAATTAAAGTGTGTTAATGTGGTGGTAGAGGGTAAGATAAGAGGGTCATTCTCTAATAATCTGATTATACCTTAATTTGGGGCACTTTTAACCCATGTCTTGAGGGTTTGGTATTTATATGTGTCTCTTATACAACTGCAATGCTGAATCTAATAGTCATTCTGCTTCTCTCCAGGTGTGGAACCTTTTTGCCTTTCTTGTTATTTTCCTTCCACAACAATCCACCAGTGCATCAAGAGCAACCACTTTTGCTTCTTTTCACCTGCAGATTAAGGCTTTCTCTTTTCTTAGGGCAAAAAATGGAGTTGGGTTTGGGTGGAATTTTGGCAGTAGCTGTCATTACCTCCCAGCCAGAATCACAAAGGAAGCTTTCTCAGAATTATTCCTGGTATTCCTGTGTGTGCCTGACAAGATTTGTAGAGAAAAAGAATGCAAGAGGGCTCAAATTTTCTTATGTCTTTTGACCCTAGGGACTTCATACTCTCATATTAGCCCACACTGAGCCCACACAATTTGTTAAAAATAATTTAAGCCAAATCTTTTCCATAGCTTTTATCCATCCAACAGTTCTTCTTTTTCACCCTTTACAAAAATGCTTGGCTCTTTTGACTCCTACTAGATTTTTTTTTCTCTCTCTCTCTTTACCTGTATTTTAGGTTGTTTGATCCATGTCCTCTCTTCTCGTATGAGTTACAAAAAAAGTCATTTAAGTTTTTCTAACTTGTTTTTCTTGTTATTTTTTATTCATTCATTTTGAGTTGGAGTCTCATTCTGTCACCCAGAATGGAGTGCAGTGGCCGCTCCCGGCCACCGCAGCCTCAACCTGCTGGACTCCGGCGATCCTTCCACCTCAGCCTTCCCAGTAGCTGGAACTACAGGCACGTGCTACCACGCCCGGCTAATTTTTGACTTATTGTGGAGATGAGGGCTCACCAAGTTGCCTAGGCAGGTCTCGAACCCGTGGGCTCAGGCAATCCACTCACCTCAGCCCCCTAATCGTTGGAATTATAGGCTGAGCCCCGAGCCCAGCTTGTTTTTCTTGTTATAAAGGTGAAGATGCCACCCTCCCTACCTCTTTATATCTCTGAGCTGAACCTGGACATTTATATCTTTTGAGACTACTCAGGTGATCAGAATGTGCAAACTGAATTGAGAACCAAAGCATTAGAATATGCAGTTAAGTCAGGGAAAATTTTTTTAAAATCTACAGTCTGACCTAAATGCTACTACATAATCTGCCCCCAAGCCATATTTGTTTCACTTTATCTCCTATTATGCTTATTCTAGTTTTGAATTCTCTAGTCACACTGACCAGGTTTTTTTTTCTTGGAACATACTACTTGTGCTGTAACCGCAGAGACTCTCCACTGATTTCATTTCTGTCGTGCTTGTCCTCAGTTTTCTTATTACTTACCCCTACACTTCCTCACTTCTGCCCATCACCTTACTCAAGCAAGTTTAGTCTGCACCTCAATATAACAGAAAATGCCCTAGTAAATGATCCTTTACATTCTTATTCTTCTTTATTATTTCATCAGAATTCAGTGAAAAAGAACTCTAAACCTTGTGGGCTGTGAGAGTGGAGAATAAAAATACCATTTCAAGGAGTGACTTTTGGAAAAAAGGAAATGCAGTAGTACATGAGTGTTGCATTTTTGATGGTTCTATTATTTATGTCTTTTTATTATTGCCACAAGACATATTTTATCATCATATATTTATGTATGAATTAACTCTACTCATTGGAATGAAAACTCTGTGAAGCCAACAACTTTAGATTATTTGTTTATTAACTTACTGCTATATCCTTAGTACTTGGAACAGCATCAAGTACATAGCAGAAAGTCAATATTCCCTTAGTAGATGACTGCTATGTTTTATTATTTGGGGGTGTGTTTCCTGTGTGCCAAACACTATGCCAAGTAGGCATTAATGATTACAATTCAAGGCATGTCTTGTAATCTCAAGAGTTTAATTTATTTCATGACTAAAGTGCAATTGGATGCACAATACTAAGTTAGGAGAGATTTGGGTAGAAATTTTGTAAGATTCTATCCATGGAATCCTGTAGTGAACCTTGAGATGTGAATTTCCATATAGCAGGCATTCGTCCTGCAGTGTTTCTGTTTATGCAAATTAGGTTAAATGATTATTTTCGCAAGATCATAAATTCAGACCCATCGGCTTTTGCTCTGTGATAATGTCACTTTCAAAACACTCTAGAAATGAAAATTTAAGTTTTACTGGTTCACTAAAAGCAATGAGGCTGATCTAATGCAAATTTGATCTCATCAAAGCCAACTAAAATCTTTCATAAAATCCTTTAACGTCCAGAAGGATCACACTCTTTTTTTTTTTTTTTTTTTTGATTTGGAGTCTTACTCTGTCGCTCAGACTGGAGTGCAGTGGCCACTCCCGGCCACCGCAGCCTCGACCTGCTGGGCTCCGGCAATCCTTCTGTCTCAGCCTTCCAAGTAGCTGGAACTACAGGCACATGCTACCACGCCTGGCTAATTTTTTGATTTATTGTAGAGATGAGATCTCGCCAAGTTGCCTGGGCGGGTCTTAAATCCACAGGCTCAGGCAATCCACTCACCTCAGCCTCCCAAATCTCTGGGATTACAGGCTGAGCCACTGAGCCCGTCTTATAGATTTTTAAATTATGATTCCTTGGGACAATAAATCTAGTAAAAGCTATAGTCATATTTTATCCTCACTTATTTTTTTTCCTGAAGTACAATTGAGTACAAATCAGTCAGTTTTTAATGTCGCCATCTTCAAGGTTAGGACTCAAAGGGACAGAAGAAACCTTTAAAATTGAAAGGATGTCTAGGGCACCCAGAGCTTTTTTATCGCTTCTTAAAAAAGACTGCTTGGTAAAAGAAAATGTACTCCAGGAGCATGTTCCTATAACCCAGGTTAGGATACACAAAGACAATAGAACAACCTTGAGGAAATTTCTGCATGACTGATTACTACTAATTTTTCCAGTATTCTAATGAAAGTTATCATCGTTTTCAAGTTTCATAGTTGGGAGTCATTCTTTCTTTTTTTTTTTTTTAAGATGTATTTTTAAAATTTGCATTAATTTTATTCAAATGATGATAATCTAATTATTTGAATATGGATTATAATTGCATGTGTCTCAGATTGTATAAAAATGTACTCAAAGGTATGACAGATGATTGTCAACAAAAATCCAGAAATACTGTACTTGTTTGTTAAACACATCGTTGGAAATTGAAAGGCATAAATAGTGTTAAATCGGACAGAAAACTGTGGTGTTGACCTAAAGCAAACAAATAAAAGATTCTAACTCATCCCTAACAAAATATGAATACAGTTAAAACATTTTTTTTGTTTATTCTTCTGATAGTTATAAAGCTTCTGATTGTTCCTCTAGTAATTACCTAGTGGGGATCATCCATGTACTTGTTGATGTTATCAGATTGTTGTACAGGATTAATATAAAGTTGTGTGTCAAAGAATTCCATTATTATTCTAAGAAGCCCAACTGTGGATCTCAATCTACAATGTCACAAGGAAACTACAAGCATAAACACTTGGTTTCTTTGTGAGTTAAGAAAGTCTACCCTTCATCAAGTAATGTTATAGATGACGTTTCACTTATTTCTTTGAAAAAACAATTATATAAAGCAAAATGATTATGTAAGTTTATACAAAATCGAATTTAACATAATAGTTTTTAATGAACTCAAATTAAGCATAATTATGTTCAATCAAATTTAATATAAAATAAGACAAAATTCAAAATTTAATAATTAGAAATTTATAGTTATGCATATGTAATAAGATGAAATAATTATGTCTCACTTTTCTAGAAACTAAACCCTTTATATTTTGGTGCTCACCTTTTAAATCTTATTTTCTGTAGAAATGGTAACCATGTTATACAGTATTTATTGTAACACTGTGTTCTTCAAATACTTATGAGTAAGTTTTGCTTTGGGGAAACTGTATTTTCTAGTTGCAACCCGTTTTCACAAAATTAAGCATATATCATAGGTTAAAGAATGACTTCCAAATGTGTCTATCCATATACGCAGTAAATATATTATATTGTTTCATTGGGAATCAATTACATTAGACAAAATAAGCTATATAATTTTTGAAATATAAATCTTATTAATACAGCATTTATAGCAATATTTATTTAATTTTAGCTTTTTTGAGTTGCAGAAGTGTGTGGCCACTTGCAATTTATTAAATTAAATATGTTTTCATGACAACATGCTTCACAATAAACTTTCAGTATACAAGGAGGGACCCCAAAAAACCGGAATTAGGTTTTGAAGGGTGGGTACCTTGTCATATGGGCTTCCTATGCTAGTTAAGTGTTCTAGGAACCCATCAGTGTCAGTGTTTCAGCTACCATTGCCGTGATAGGCTGAGTTTGGCTTCAGTAAATTTTGTTGTTGTTGTTGTTGTTGTGGAGGTTCTTTCAATGTTTGCCCATTTCATGATGGTTGATTTGTGAATGCATCTGTCCATACCTCACTGAGTGTTCAGCAGTATTTGACCAAAAATGGCATGATCCCTGTGCCCCACTCTCCCTATTCATTTAATCTCACCCGAGAGATTTTTTATTGTATCTTTGTTTCCCTGGATGAAAAAAAGGTCTCAAAGGGAAATGTTTTGCCGATGTGGAAAAGGTGCAATAAAAAAATACAGAAGCACTAAAAGACATCAAAATTTTCAGTTAAAGATAAAGGTCTTGTTTTAGGTACAACCTCTTCCCAGAGGTAGAATGTATCTAGTGACTTAATATGGTGGCATAAAATATTGACTCTCACGTCTCTATCTGGCAATATTATGTAGAGCCACTCCAGTTCCAGAGATCCTGAGAAATCAACTGAGAACTTTGTTGTGACTTTCTATAGCGATCCCCTGCCTCTCCCCAGTTCTGCTTCCTCATTTCTTCAAGAGTTTTAGACCAGAGATCATGCCACCATAAACTTCCTGCCAGTGTATTTCTATCCCAGCATCTGTTTCTCAAACAATCAGACCTGTGCAATGAGAACTCAAAATCTGTAAAGACTTTTGAATCAATAATAAAATAAGACTACACACTGGTGAAAGCAAGGAAAAAAAAAAAACAAAAATTAGGCAATAGGTCTGAAAATACACTTCACCAAGGGAAATATCCAAATGGTTTAAGAAAATTCTCAGACTTTTTTATCATTAGAAAAATGTAAAATAAACCACGAAAAGATATCTCCACAAACACGCCAACATGACTCAGATAAAAAAGGCAGGCAACAGAGTGTTGGAGAGTACCTACAACCAGTGCAGCTCTCATACTTTGCTGAAGAGAGTACACATTGGTGTAACTATTGTGAAAAATTGTTTGCTATCATCTACTAATGCTGTAACCCAGAATTCTTCTTTTCAAGTAAACTCAACAGAACTATATGCACGGAAAGAAATGTTCAAAGGAAAAAATGGTTCACATTATACACAATAACAATCTTGGTAGTACATATTAAGATAAAAATGGGTAACTAATAGAAATTATTTTCATGCAAAGAAATACTATGCAACAACAAGAAATAATTATAAGCTCAATATAAATGAATTCAGACACAAAATAAATTCTATGTGTTTCTTAGTTATGTGAAGTTCAAAAGCTTGCAGAAAGAATCCATCATGTTAGAAGTCAATGAGTATAAGTTATCTCTATTGGATATGCTCTTACAAACCACACATACTAAGAAGGAAATCAACAATCTTACTGACAAAAGAGTTAGAATTAATTTGGAGTTGAAGAAAAAACACATTATAGCATTGGCAACATAAAGTGAAAACTCGTTAGAAAAAAAAATGGTGAACACATGCAAGTCTGCCATGGGTCACCATCTCAACTGGGCAACAAACACACCATCCAGAAATGTGGAGGGTTTGCAGGAAAGGAGAGCTTCTATAAAGAGCTAAACAACTCTTCTCATATGCCTGGCTGGGCAACTATATGTATGTTCAAAGAAGATCTGAGAAGGCCTAGCAGAAAGTAAAAGTCAAGAATAATTTAAATATAGATTGAATGCTGAGCACATCTCCAAATCTCTCATAAATGGAACAGCTGAGGATAGGATCTTTATGGTCTCAAGGAGTTTAAACAAAACTTCTGCCCAAATGGTTGGTTGGTTCCTATAATTCACAGACACGGGATAAATCCTGAGAAGCCTAACAAACAGTACAATAAGAATTTAAGAAAGTAACATAAAGAACGATACAGTTATGGACTTGGCAGCAGATTGGATGGAGTGGGAGACAATCATATTTAGTGATTATCACAGAAACAAATAACTCAAGACCACCCACAAGTGGAACCTGAACCTTAATCACAATAGCATAATGGAGGGATCAGCAGTCATGGGACACTACCAAGGCAGGGGCAGGCACATAACAACACAGAAGATACCTGGTCTTAAACCAGGGAAAAGGAGGATCAGCTGGAGGCTCAAACTTGACCTGTACGTAGAATACTCCTGAACCTAATTCTGACTTGTACACCACATTTCTATAATAAAATAAAGTTATAAAAGAATTAAGCATAGACATTAGCAGCCATACACTAAAGAGAAGACATATTGCATAAAGTTCAGGAAATATGCTAAAATAAATTCAGGGGGAATAAAACAGAATACAGTATTGCTCTAATATACTATCTAAAAATACATAGCAGTGAACCAAAAAAAAAAAAAAATTTAAAAAAGTGTTACTCATACTCAGGAAGTATCAATAAAGATATTTTAAAATAAATTCTCCTAATCTAACAATGAGAACAAACAGAATTATCTAAAAATTATGCATATTTTTAAACCCCATAAGATCCCGATCCAGGTCTTACACTAAGCATAAAGCACTGGCCATCTGCAATGAGAAAGACCTATCAGTTTGTGATGTTTATATAACAACTGATTTACCTAAGTCCTTTGTGACTCAGGGATGCTCCACCAAAGTCTTTCATTTTCCTTACCCCAATTTCTTCCATCTATAACTGACAACACAAATACCAGCATGGATGTTAGGTTGATAAGCAGCCCTATGGCATGTTTTGATAAATTTAGAAAAAAAGTCACTTCTCCATAGTACCTGCAAAACCAATTAGAGTTCAAATCTAACTTATTGATTCTCAACTCATATGAGATATAATTCCTTCCTAATTAACGTATAAATATTCTTACTTCCATAATCCTGCCTTTTCTTGGACAATCCTTCAAAACTCCTCCTGTTCTGGGAGGCCCTGACGGTGTGAATATGAATGCATTTTCGTTTTTTATGCTCATTGTTTGTTGTGTCATTAAATTCAGCAGTCTGATAAATTCCCAGATTATCAGAGGTGGGGACGTCACAATGTTCATTTTGGGTGGATCAAAATACCATTTACCACTGGAGAAAGGGCAGGATAACTGAAAATGACACCTCTAACATGTAGGTACATGGGAGATGCTAAAATATAAAGATAGGGCAGAAGATCTGAGATAAAATGACCAGCACTCAGAACTGATAAAACAAAGTTCATGATCCTGCCCACAAAATAAAATTTGAAGTGTGTGTAAGTTGAATATAATTATAGGAACAACGCAACTTAAGACCCAGCTAAACTTTAGAATAGATTGACTCAATTTCAAATTCTAATGCCCTGAAAGAAGAATCTGCATGCTGTTTAAGGTACCTAAAGTATTATTTACCTCATATAAACTGCTTTTCTGCACACATTGCTTAATATGCAATCAAAAAGTATAAGATATGAAAAAGCAAGAAAATGTGACCCATTGTTAAGAAAGTTAATAGCATATCCAGACTCAGAGATGGGGATTTAAAACTGTTAGACCAGAATGTTAAGAAAAAGTTGAACAGCATGTGAACAACTCAAAGATTTAGAAAGAGAAATAGAAATCACAAAAAAATAATCAAAAGGAAGTACTAGATGTGAAATTATTGATATCAGTAATAAATATTAATACTTTTTCTGTGGACATATAAGTACACTAGACATGAAACAGAAAATATGTGAACTTCAGGACATGGCAATAGAAATTATGAAACTGAAATATAACAAGAACAAAGAGTGCTGACATTTTATTAAAGTATCCAAGAATTGCAAGATAATAGCAAACATGGGTTAATGAAGTGCCAAAAATGAAATGGAAGAAACAGTTGAAGAGACAATATATTAATAACAAACCATATATTCATGCAGCTCACAACTTCCCAAGTACAATCAATCCAAAGAAAAGCATATCTAGTGCAGTGTAATAAAATTGCTGAAAAATAAGTAAAAACTTTGAGAGCAACCAGAAAGGGAAAAAAATGTGTTAGATTTAGCTACAGAGAAAAGCACATTAGATTCAGTGAAGCATCTAAAATTATGATTAAGTACTAAAAGAAAAAAATGCCCTGTCAATTGAGAAATCTTTTATTTATTTGTTATTTTAAAAATCTTTTAGAGTTGTGGGTACACGTCAGGATTGGGTACATAAGTAGTTTAGGTACAGGTGAAGTTTTGAACCTCCCACTGAACCTCATCATGAATTCTATTAGAAAAAGATGTGGTGCACATTCACAATGGAATATTATGCAATTGTAAAGAAAGACAAACATATGTACTTTGCAACAATTTGGTTGGATTTGGAGTCGATCTTACTCAGTGATCTATCACAGAAACAAAGAACAGACTACTATATGTTCTCACTCATAAGCAGACCTTGAACAATTATAATACTATAAGAAAGGGATTGGCAGTAGTGGGAAACAGTCAGGGCAGGGGGATGGGATTGGCAGTTGAGGAAAATTGCTAGGGGAGGGAGGAGCATACCTCACCAACAAGGCTATCTGTATAATCAACGTTTGTATACCTAACCCTGGATTGTACCCCCATCTTTATAATAAAAAAAACAATATCTAGGGGGAAAATGAATAACTTCATAATTAGTAAATATACTGATAAAGGATCTTTAAAAGTTTCTTAAAACACTACTGACTTTTAAAAATAAACATAATGTCAATTTTATTGTGTATGTAAAAATGAATTACATGAAGCAATAGCACAAAAGGTAGGAAAGTGATAATTTAGAAACCACCTTGACCTATTTGACATTTATAGACCACCAAACAGAAGAGCAGAATATATATATTTTCTGTACATGTGGAACATTCAGGGACTTTTTAGATTTTTACCTTCTAAGCAGATGTTTTATATATTATTCTCTTTAAAATAATCTTGCCAAATATTTTAACTTGTTGAGTATTCCCAAGGTAGCTAGTAACATGGAATATTTTCTTCAGTGTTTTCAATAATTTTGTTCCTTGAGAGATTAATGTAAGACTGATCACTTTAGGTCATTATTATTTAAAATCTTATACCATTTAAGTTGATTCTTCCTAGAATAAGGTACAAAAGGTACATAGAGACACCTTGACACACATAATCACGGAAACGTACATATTGCCTTCAATGAATTGTGGAAGAGGAATCTTCCTTATTGGACTCCAGTTCCCTTTTTCTTACTCTAGGTTTCCCTATCAAGATCTTGGAAGGTACAGGAGATCAATTCTATCTCAAGATGATTATTTCTCTCCTGTTTTTTTATTTTCCTAATGTCTTATGGTTGTTTCTCAAGACTGCTGATACCATGAATGTTAGCCTGAGCTTTATTTTGAAGCTTGATTAGATCATGATTTTGGAATCAATTAGTTATTTTCTAAGTATCTATCATTTAAAATAATTACTAACAAAATTTCTAAAAGAGCATTCTAGAGAATAGCATAAAATAGAGAGTTGTTTTTAATAATTTACAACTTTTCTGTTCTAAAAATGCAAGTACACATCTTTTTTTCTTGAACTTTCCGTAATATATTGAAGATGCTTACCAAACACAGCATTTTTCAGAGAGCTGCATATTTTGCGTTCCAAGGCTTGTCTTTATTTTCTCTTACTGAAGTGAAAAATCTATGCAACCAATGCCATATCATTATTAATACCATGAAGAATATTCCCACCATGAAAGCAAAAAATGGAATCTAATATAGTACAGTACACACAGAGAATTTGGTTAGTGAAGGAAACAATCTAGATCTTAGGTACTGTTTTGTCCTTTAAGGTTCTTAAGTAGAGATAGAGCAGTTTTCTATAATTATGCATACATTATTCAGGGTGCTCATAATAATTGGCAAACGTATGTAACCTTTTTAAGAATACCAGTACCTCATCGCATGATTGCCATAAAATTTTGCTGTAGTTATTTTACTTTGCTTTATGCAGCTCTGAGCTTTCTTCAAAATCATGGGACAACTCATAATTCAGAGAACAATGACCTAATTAGTTTTGGTTTTTTTAAGTGTAAGAGCTGACCCATTGCTGATCTTTCTCTGCTGAAGAGGA
>NW_007234187.1:0-2361 GCF_000164805.1 Carlito syrichta | reverse complement strand
AAAATTGATGTTCCTGAATTTCCATGACCTCAGAGACAAGTTTTTTGATTCCTGATGAACCAGCTTTCATGTCATTATATGTAATGTGCAAACCTGTGTGAACATCTACATTAAAAATAAAACATGGTTCATATCACATGTTCCAATGGATTTTATTCGTGATTTCAAAACATGCAATACTGTCAGTAAACTTAAAAACATGGTCATAAGACCCACCTGGGCAGCGAGACCTCATCTCTACAGTAAATCAAAAAATCAGCCAGGCGTGGTAGCGCATGCCTGTAATTCTGGCTACTTGGAAGGTTGAGGCGGAAGGATTGCTGGAGCCCAGCATGTCGAGGCTTCGGTGGCTGGGAGCAGCCACTGCACTCCAGTCTGAGCCACCAAGTGAGACTCCAACTCAAAAAAAAAAAAAAAAAAAAAGATCATGGAAAGGAGACATTATTATGGTAATTTGTGAACAATTTACCCCTGTAGGATTTATTACATGTGAGCTCATCAGCACCTTTTTTAAAAATGTGGAGGAAGTATGGCATTTATGAACATGGAAGAATGAAGAGCTGTAGGGAAACCACACCAAAATCGAGTGCTTTTTCTATTTTAAATAGGCCCTGTGAGGGCAGTCTGTGCAGTCGAGGGCATACATCCCTCCTCCATCACTCAGTATGCTCATTCTACTCCTCCTGTCTTGTCTTTAGTTGATGGTTTATTTATTTCTTCATTTTGAGTTGGAGTTTCACTCTGCTTCCCTGGAAGGAGTGCTGTGGTACACTCACAACCACCCCAGAGTCGACCTGCTGGGCTCTGGTGATTCTTCCACCTCAGCCTTCCAAGTAGGTGAAACTATAGGCACAAGTTACCAAGCCTGGCTATTTTTAAAAATTTATTGGAGGGTGAGGTCTTGTCAAGTTGCCCAGGTGGATCTCGAGCCAGTGGGCTCAGGCAATCCACTGTCTCAGTCTCCCAAACTCCTGGGATTCCAAACTGAGCCACCAACCCCGGCTCATTGAGGGTTTTTGATAACACTTACACACAGTCTTGTATAAGGGTGTTGTAATATGAGGGTACATCTTAAAATGTGGATTTGTAGAGAGAGAATCTTGTGAACTCTGAGCACTGCTGTTGGACAGTTGGTCTCAAATACATTTTTTCTTTTGTGTCACTGGAATTCTGATACCATTTTTTAAATAAGATGAACACTTAGCTGGGTGTGGTGGCTCAAGCCTGTAATCCCAGCACTTTGGGAGGCTGAGGTGAGAGGATTGCTAGAGCTCAACTTTAAGATCATCCTGGGCAACTTGGCAAAACTCGTCTCAACAAAAAACTAGTTGAGCATGGTAGTTTGTGCCTGTAGTTCCAGCTACTTGGAAGACTAAGGTCGAAGGATCATCTGATCCCAGCAGGTAGTCTCTGGAGGCTGTGAACATGCCCCTGCACTAAAACCTGAGACTCCAAAACCCACCCACCACAAAAAAATATGGACATGCAGTAACACTTTTAACTATCTCAGTGAATTTAACTCTTCCAACCTCCTGATAAAATAGGCCTACGATTTTCATTTTACAGGTGAGGAAAGTGGATACTTGGATGGGTTCAGTTGCTTCATTAATGTCACAAATTTTTTGATGCATTTGAAAACTTAATCTTGAATCTACCTCTAAATTATGTATGCTAATCGCATATTCTTTGACTCTCTGACCACATCCCAAGGTTAAATATCCCATTCTAGGTCCATTTTCTACTTGATGATAGAGAAATTGCACAAATAGGTGGGGAAGGGAGCCAGCTGACACTTGACCTTCCCTGTCCTCTGTCTTACCCTTAGGTGGTGTTAGGTTTTCTGAGTGATCTGGAGCTGTCATAGATCCTGACAACTCCTCACCTGGAACATTTGTTATGTACAGATAATCCTCAAGTTTGCAGCTGAACTTTCTTTGTCCCAATTATTCTTCTCAGCTTTTTCTTGCAGGTGGTGTACTACATTAAAACACAATGTAAATATTGATAAAAATAAAATTGTTGCCCTCCTACCAAAAGGTACCAACATTCTTTTCTTTCTAATTTTATACGATACATGTTCTAAGCAAAAGCCAAATCATGAAAATCTCCATGAAATGAAAGTCTTTTGTTGCATCCCTTCCCTCCAAACTCATTTGCTTCTTAGGAGGAATTATTTTATGATGTTTGTGTTTATTTTTCTGAATACTTTTCATAAGTGTATAAATAAATATAAAGATTTTATTAACAAAAATTCTTTCAAGCTACATTTTCTTTTAAACTGTGCTCTTTCTCAGGCTATGTATTGTTGACATATTTTCATATCAGTTCACATGATTCTAACTTACTATTTTAAAGTGTGCT
>NW_007234186.1:0-5291 GCF_000164805.1 Carlito syrichta | reverse complement strand
CCTAAATGAAAGGGCAAAACTACAACCTTCTAAAAAATAACAGGAGAAAATCTAGGTGACACTGGGTTTGACTATGAGTTTAAATACAACACCAAAAGCACAACCCATTAAAAACTTGGTAAAAGTGGGGTTTTATTAAAATTAAGACCTCTGCTACATAAATGGCATTGTTCAAATAATGAGAAGACAAGCCACAGAATGGAAGAAAATATTTGCAAATATGTATCTAATGAAGGGCTAGTATCCAAGATCCACAGAGAACTCTTAACACTCAATATAAAACAGACAATTCCATAAAATATTGGGTCAAAGACTTCAACAGACACTTGGCTCAAGAATATATGCAGATGGCAAATAAGCATATAAAAAGATCATCATCAACATCATATGTCACTAGGGGATTGCAAGCATAATGAGATGCTGCTATGTCTATTAGAACGGCTAAAAATCCAAAACATCAACAATGGCAAATGCAGGCAAGCATGTGGAGCAATAGGAATTCTCATTCACTGCTGGTGGAAATGAAAAATGGTACAGTCACTTTTGGAAGACAATTAAGCAGTTTCTTGCAAAAGTAGACATAGTACTATTATGTGGTCTGGTCACTGAAAGACATGGAAGAAGCTTAAATGCATATTACTGAACGAAAGAAGCCAATCTTACAAGTCTAAGCACTTTATAATTAAATATATTTGACATTCTGGAAAAAGTAAAACTACAGAGTTGTAAAACATCAGCAGTGACAAGTTTTGGGGAGGGATGGAAAGAGAGAGAAAGGAGTACATCAGTGGAGGATAGGAGGTTTTTAGGGCAATGGAGCTTCTCTGCCTGATGCCACAGTGGTGGATATATGATATTTGCATTTGTCAAAGCCCATAAAACTGTGCATAACCAGGGGTGAGCCGTAATGTTGACTATAAGTTTTAGTTAAAATGTATTAATATTGGTTCATCAATTATAACCAATTTATCACATTGATACAGAACATTCATAGAAAAAACAATGTGCAGGGAGCAGAGGTGGTATATTGGAACTCTTTGTGCTTTCTGTTAATTTTTCTGTAATCCCAAACTTTTCTAAGAACTCGAGTCTATTAAAACAAACAAACAAACAAAAAGACACTAATGTTCTTCTCTTTCCTGCATGTGGCAAACTTGTTAGGTAAAAGGTACAATGTTATTTCAGTCCTACACTTTTTCTTCTGATAGTAATGAGATGGAAAGGCCCTGTGTGAAGATGACAGGCTCTGTGTCTTGTGATATTACTAGAAAGCCACAGCCTGGGAATTAGGCTGGGGTGGCCACCCAAGAATCTTTTCTCATGTCCTCCCTCCCTTCTTCCCTCCCGCCCTCTTCCTTCCTTCCTTCTTTCCTTCCTTCCTTCCTTCCTTCCTTCCTTCCTTCCTTCCTTCCTTCCTTCCTTCCTTCCTTTCTTTCTCCCTTTTTTATACACTCATATCCAAAGGCAAGGCCTCAACTCTTTATTCAAAGATTAGTGAAATAAATGTCGATCTATATGTTTGAAGTTAATTATTAAAATATATTTTTATTTTTGTGAGTTGTTCAAGATGGTTTCCATTGAATGACACAAATCAAGTTTAAAGTGAAATTACAAATCTTGCAAAAAGTTCAGGAAAGTGACTAACTTGAATCCCATTCAAAGTCATTTACAAACAAAGCTCTGGCTCAGATACGTTAACAATGGAAGAAGAGAAAAACTGACCAAGGTCATGGTGGCTCTAATTTCTATAGACTCACAAAGCCATAGGGGACTTAGAACCACCTTATTCTTGAGTGTCCTTCTGGCCTTCTCACCCTCCTGGCTTTCCCTCAGGTGCTTTCCTCCTCATCCCACCCTCCCGCTTCCCTTCCTTTTTCTTCTCGCCTTAAGGAAAGTGTGTTCTAGCAAAGAGAGGCAGTGGGTAGATTGCTTTGAGAATAGTTGTTTCCTAATGTGGGTTGAGTCTTGATTTCTTTTCCACTTCTTTTCAAAACTGTTTTGTGATGGAGATTTTTAAAATCAAATTTTCTGTGATTGTTGAGAAAATTAAACAGAAATACTGATTACTACAATCTTGTCACAGAAGCCTTTGGTCTATAAAATAGACAAATTAGAGTCACTAAATTATTATTGGATTCACTAGATTATCACTCATTTGTTTTATTAATTCAATAAATATTTACCAAAAATCTGTCATAAAGCAGAAATTGGGTCAGTTGTTGAGAATTCAGAGATGCAAACAGAGCTCTTAGCCTAACAGAGTCCCAATTTTAGTAATGCTCATATTAAGGCAATAGTTTGGATATTTGTCCCAAATCTCACATTGAAATGCAGTCCCCAGTGTTGGAAGTGGGGCCTCGTGGGAGGTGCTTGACTCAGGGGGGCAGATTCCTTATGAATGCCTTTGTGCCTCCCTGGGGTAATCAGTGAGTTCTGGCATCTCCTCTCATCTCATCCCCTCGCTTCCTCGCTCACCATGTGACACACCTGTTCCCTCTTAGCCTTTTACTATGTTTGAAAGCTTCCTGAGGTCTCACTAGAAGCAGATGCTGGTGCCATGCTTCTTGTACTGCCTGCCAAACTTTGAGACAAAGAAATCTCTTTTCTTAATAAATTATCCATGTCAGGCAGTCCATTACAGCAACACAAAATGGACTAATACAAGTAAGTTCTGTAACAAAGTCAAATTTCCCTCCCTCCTGCCTCCTGGCTGAATACAGGTGATTTTGTTCTTTTACAATGAAGCTATACTGGATCCCTGCAATTGCATTCTTTAGAGTAGAAAGAACTATTAGCAAACTTGGCCCCCACTAAAGGGAGGTAGTTACTGGAATATCAAAAGGACTTAGCAACCAAGATTTCTCATAACACGGTGATAGAATGCCATGTGCAATGAAAAATATTTTATGATAAATCTGCAATCTGGCTTTTCATTGCTCTCTACAATACTTGAAATTGTAATACTGTGAAGTATAACTGTTACTTTGTAGGTACATCCTCTTGCCTGACTTCTCCTTCCCATTTCCTCTTGGGCCCAGTTACCCCTCTGGCCCTTTAAAACTGTGGGTGGTCGGCTCATAGCCTCTCCTCTCCTTTGTGTCTTTGATGACACATCTGCTGTAATATAAAATGCCCAGTATCACCTCACCAGCTTAGTTACTAGCTATGACATCTCCTTTTTTACTTTTCCTAGCAATTACCCTTATCTGAGATTAAATTGTCTGTGTATTTAACTGATCTCCTGTCTCCTTCACTGGATATGAACTCCATTGGAACAAGGTTCTTGTCTGCCTTGTTCATGGAGATTCCTCTAGTATCTAACAGGTGCTCAAAAACTATTGGTTGTGTGAGTGAATGAAGGAATGAATGAATCAAGAAGAAATCTCTCTGAGGGACACAGATAGACAATACAGATCATGATTTCAAGATGTTCAGTTTCCATCCAAGAAGACGACATGTCTGCATATGAAAATGTGGCCAGGGCTTGATGTGCAGAGTCACTGGCAGATGACTCTTGCAGATGATTGAAGAAGGAGCCATCACTCAGGCTGGGCCTGATCAGGAGAAGATTCATAGAGTACATATAACTTAACTTCCAAACGAAATCCTCCCGTAAAGTTCCCTGAAAGGCGGGATCCACAAATAACAACCATCCTGCTGGAAAAGCCAGGTGAGACTACACAGAGAAAATGCCCCGCATGACCCTGCCCTACCAGCCTCTCCATGTACACTCCAATTTCTCACAGCTCATTCCTCTCCAAGAACTTTTACACAGAACACAACCTCCACGTGGGCAGTGTATATTCCCAATACCTTGTATAATGTCTTTTATGTACATATTTTATATATACTCATTACTATGAGTATTCACAAATAAACATACAGAATAAATGTTTTTCTAATCCACCTTATGTTGAAATTACATCAATATAAGTAGAGAGATTTTTAATACTTTTGAGTCATGCAATAGGAGCACTCTTTTATAATAACATTGACAAAATAATTTAATTTAAACAAAATAAAGCAACTGCCAAATCAATAAATCCAAGTCCTTTATTTTATGGGTTAAGTAGGAATATTTTTTATAGATTTAGAACATAATGGCACAGATGTACTGGCTGTCACTGCAAAAGAAGATATCAGTTTCAAATTTTAATAAAATTTGTTTTAATAGTCAATATTATTTAAAAAAACAAAATGTATTTGTACCAGGGTAACAGCAGATATATCTATATCTATATCTATATCTGTATCTATATCTATATATACTGTGATTTCATGAGCACAGTAAGAGTTTGATTCTCTCACCCTCGCCTAAATATTTTCTCACTCTAAGACAGTTGAGCATTTTGTTTTATGAATACAATATGGAGATTTCTGTTTAAGCTGGTGGACTAAGATTGTGTGATTAACCTCTCCAGTCCCACCACCTCACAGAATCCCACGGAAATGACAGTGAATAATCTAAAAGGGGTTCTTACAAACACAGCAGAAGTGGAGAGACTTGGATAGAAGACAGGATATTCATGAGCAATTTCAGGAGAAAAATGGCAGATGAGTTTATTTTGTTTTAAAAACCACAGCTTAGAGCCCTCACAGGAAATGGCTGCAGTGTCTAGGGAGCTGTCTTTCACTGTGATGAAAAGGATTCTAGGCTCACAGTGTGCAGGTGTCTGAAAGAACATTTTTTTCAGCATTCTTTCATTTATTGGTACATCAATGAAAATAGTACCACAAGCCAATGACATTTATCATTTTTGTTGACAGTGTCTCTGAGAGCAAGTTGCGAGATTTTCAAGGCTTCACTGAGTCTTCTAATGACATTTAACTTAATCTTGACAAGTATATCCGATGACCGCAATGTGTTAATGATCAAGGAATGTGTCAAATAATGACATGTCTACTGCAGGAAATTATGGGGTGATGCAGACAGCGTTCACTAGATCAGCCATTATCTATGCCTGGCATTATGACAAAAAGTGATTGATTTTGGCATCAAAAGTGAAGCACTCCTCTGGCTCAACTTGTTCTTTGCACACTTTCCTGCATTGTGACAAGCACCTACAGCAAAGATGCTGCCTTCAAAACAAACTGTGGTTTATTGATTAAACAGACCACACTTGGATAGCCTAAAATCTTAAACTTCTGATGGAAAACAATGCATAAAAGTGCTTCAGATTCCCCAGTGGTTAAATGACTCACTGAGGTTATTTTGCCAGAAATACAGGAATCTTTCTCAACATGTCAGTTTGTGAACAGGAGCAGTAATTCTGCACCCCAGGCATGCATTG
>NW_007234185.1:0-21689 GCF_000164805.1 Carlito syrichta | reverse complement strand
CAGCCTCTGTTGATATCTGCACCTCCACTGAAACTTGCACGCACACGTTGGCCTTCACTGTCATTCACACATGAGCCCTCGGCCTTGAGCAACACCCAAGCATGCTCCTTCTGCTTTCTCTGACACTCACATGTGTCCCCTCGAACCCTGCTGGCATTCACACACACACCTTTAGCCTTGGACGGCACCCATGCATGTCGTCACTTTTTGTCGACTTCCATGTGAGCACCCTTGGCCTTGGCCAACACCAGCACACACGGCTTTGGCCTCTGCCAACACCTGTGAGTGCACATTTGCCCTCTGCCAGCACCCGTGTGAGCACCCTTGGCCTCTGCTGACTCTTAGGAGGCCTCCACAGACACTCATGTACGTGCCCTAAGCCTTGGAAGACAGTTGCATGTGCTCCCATGGCCCCCGGCAACACTCATGCTTGCACCCTTGGCCTCAAATGAAACACACGCATGCTCTTTCAGCCTCTGTTAACAATTGCATGTGCACCCTCAGCCTCAGCCGACACCCTCACACATGCCCTCAGCCTACATCAATACACACGCTTGTGCCACCTGCCTTCACTGACACTCACGTGTGTGTCTTGAACTCGGCTGACACCTGCATGTGTGACCTTGGCCTCAACTGACACCAATGCATGCGCCTTCGCCCTCCACTGACAATTGCATGCATACCCTCATCCTCGACTATCTCCCACTTGTGAGTCCTTGGCCTCCACAGACTCTCACACAAGCTCCCTCGACCTCAGATGACACCTATGTGCACACCCACAAACTCCTGTGACACTTGCATGCCTGTCATTGCCCTCCACTGATATCCATGCGTGTGCCCTTGGCCTCCACTAACTCTTGCACATGTGCACTCTCTTTGGACCAACACACACGTGCACACCCTTGTCCTCTGCCAACATTTGCATGCACATCCTTGACCTCACCTAACAGTCATGTGCATGACCTCAGCCCCATCAGACAGACACGTGTGTCTCTGGCCCCTGCCAACACCAGTGCATGCACCCTAGGCCTCTGCTGACTCTTGCATGTGTATCCTCAGCCTTGGCTGACAGCCACATATGTGCCCTGGGCCTCCACCGACACTCATGTGTGCACTCTCAACCCCAGATGACACCCAGAGGCATACCTTCGACCTATACCTACATATACATGTGCACCGTAGGCCTCAGATGACATCCATGCATGCACCCTTGGTCTCCGCCTACTTGCACGAGTGTGCCCTATTTCAGCCAATAACCAAGAGTGCACATTGGCCTCTTCTGAAAGCAGCACATGCCCTCAGACTCTGCCAACACTCCTGCTCACACCCTTGACAATGGCCGACACCCATGCACATGCCAACAGCTTCAGCTGATACACATGCATGTGCCCTAACCCTCTGCTGACACCCGTGTGTATGCCCTCGGTCCCCACTGACACCTGCATGTGCACCTTCAGCATTCACCAAAACTCACACACTTGGCCTTGACCTCCATCAGTTCTTGTGGATTGCCCCTTGGATTTGGACACGACCCATGTACACACCCTCAGCCATCACCTGTTGGGAGCCAACATCTATAGCTACATGGCTGAGGCCTGTAAAGGCCATCTGGAAGATCGCCTCTGACATAGGATATCAGTTATCCCTATAATATTGGCGTGTGATTAGTGACCAGTGTGCATACATGGCAGTAAAACTTATAAGTAAATCTCAATACACCTGATGGAAAGTGCATAGCAGAATCATTTTTCTCTGTCTTTCTAAGTTTTACTTCTTTCTAGATATTTTTTAACTTCTATTTCCTGGTAGACTGGTTAGTCAGCTTTGGAAAGCTGTTATCCCTAGGGCTAAAATTAGAAACTAAATAGTTTTGTCACCCTGCTCCTAGCCAGGCAGAACGTTTTTCTTTTGTTTTGTTAATTACCGAAACTGTCTGCTTCAGCCCATGGCCGCCATCTTGGCAGCCATGCATTTCCTTGTTCAAGAGTGTGACAGCTACTATTTGATTTTTAGAGTAGACTTGTTAGGATAAAGTATATACATATACACTCATAGTTGCGTAAATCTATGCTTGCTGTTTTGTTTCCTTTTGCCACATTATTCAAATATAATAATTACTATATGATTTATAAAAGAATTAATGATGAGGTATTAGCTTAATAGGATATAGCATAGTATTAAAGTCCAATCACTAGTTCATATAAAAATTAAAGTTTAGACATATGAAACATATGAATTATAGTAAAGTTTGGTAGTTTAAGAATAAGTTTTAACTGAGTTATAAGGCATTACCTTAAATCATAATAGGTTAATAGTATAACTGACAGTTAAGTCATTTAACTAAACTTATAGATTATAGTATAGTGTTAAGTTGATAATATTAATCGTTAAAAATATTGGGAGTCAGTGAACTTGGATTGAACCTATAGTTAATTTAGAAAAGTTTTTTGTATTAATCAGGGTTTAGAACAAAGAGTATAATATGAATGATTCATTGAACATTATGGAAAACACTTTGAACAATCTGTATTGAAATTGTGCACCTGTGACCTTAATGTGAGTTTTGTAAAGCACGACAGGCATCATGGAGTTCGAATTGTTTGCTTGGAAATTACAGATCTCATGGTGGTCTTGTGATGCATAGTTTGTAAAGCACGGAGCTTGTACGCCCCCAGTGAGTGATTATCACACTGCTGGAGGGTATAGAAAATGGTATATAAGTTGGAAGGAGTCCGAATAAAATTTGGCTTCAGTCCTGATCAGACTGTTCCCAGAAGAACTGCCTCCGAGTGGTCTCTTCTCTCCGTCCAGATTCTCCGGTGTGGTCCTAACCCACCCTTGGTCAGTGCTGGTCACTGACACATCATCTTTCAGGAACTCTATATCCAAGTTTGGGGCATCCTTCCCAAATTATATCTCTCTGTTCACGATAATCCTAACTCCATACACAAATAGAAGTCCTTCTTTTTTTATCCTTTTTTCCTTTGTTTCTTTGAGTCAGAGTCTAACTCTGTCACCCATGCTGGACGGGGGTCGCTCACTCTCCACCACCACAGCCTCAGCCCACCGAGCTCCAGCGAACCTTTTCCTGGCCTTCTGAGGAGCCAGAACAACAGACATGTGCCACTATGACCAGCTCATTTGGGATGGAAGGTAGATGGGGTCTCTCTGAGGTGCCCAGGTGGGTCTCAGCCCTTGGGATAAGGCTGAACGCTGGCCTCGGCCTCCCAAAGTGCTGGGATGATTAGGCTGAGCCAACAAGCCTGGCCTCAATCCTTCATCGAAAAAAACCAGAAGGCCTGTCATGGCAGCCCATGACTGGAATCCGAGCACTCTGGGAGGCTGAGGCTGGAGGATGGCTGGAGCCCAGGAGCTAAAGACCAGTCCAGGCCTCTCAGGGAGCCCACATCTCTGCACCATCAGGGGTCAAGATGCCTGTCATCCCAGCTACTCCAGAGGCTGAGGTGGGAGGATCACCAGAGACCATGATTTTGAGTCTCTCAGTGAAGGTCATATGTGTCCCCAGGCTCCAGCCTGGGCCACAGAGCAAGATCTTGTCTTCAAAAACAACAAAATCATACCAGATTCTCAACTGTGCATGGTGTGTTCACAGGGCGACTGGCTTTAGAGCCAGGAAAAATGGGATTGGTTGGGAATACATGTTCTCGGTTGAGGGATGCATCCCCATCCTTTCTCGGCAGATGGTCCTCATTTCTGAGTTGGAGGGTCGGCCTGCCTTGGGCACAATTCTCAACTTGGACAGGAGACTGGGCAGGAACATGGCCAGGGAGCTTCAAGAACTTCTGCACTAAAGCCAGGGCAGCCGTTGTTGGGGGGTAAGGGCTGGAAGGTGCCATGCTTGGGGGACACTCACATTTTGGAGGGGCAGGGGAGAAGGACTGAGGCCTGAAGGTTTGTAGGAAAATGGATTTCTTTCTTTTGTTCTTTCTTTCTTTGTTTTCTTTCCTCAATAGGTTGCCCAGGCTGCTCTCAAACTGCCTAACTTGGACCATCCTCTTGGCTTGGGATTCTCAAACTGCTGCAATCACAGACTTTACACTTGGTCCAATCCTGGTCTCCCTTCCTGGTCTTGAACTATGGGATGGAGCCAATCCTCCCGCAGAGGCCTGCCCTCACCTAAGGTTTTCTGGGTTTTGCTTGGAGTTGAGGTGGGGCTTTTTATGGTGTCCTGCCTAGTCTCGAGTTCCTAGGCCCAGGCCATCTATCCATCTCATCCTCCCTGAGTGCCAAAGAGACAGACGTGAGTCACCCAGCCATCCCTGCCTCCCCGAAAGTTTGAGAGTCACACCCTCCCTTTTCCCAAGGGGCCCCTAGGAGGAGCAAGTGGGTCTTCACTGGGGAATGAGGCAGGCAGAGGGATGGGTGTCATGGTGGAGAAACGCCCCTAAGCCAGGCACTCTCACTGGTGAGGGCCCAGCTATTGGCTTTGGTTGCACTCTCTGGGGTTCTGGGTCATCAGAAGGGAGCAGGCATTGTGGTAGGGCATAGAGAGAGGTGTGGTGGTGGGGCACAGGGGCTCACGACTGTCATTCCGGCACTCGTTGGGGACAAGACGAGAGGATGACCTATGCCCCCTGGTTCAAGACCAGCCTGGGCACCTTGGCGAGACTCGTCTCTACAAGAAGCCAATAAAATGCGCTGAGTGTGATAGTGCATACCTGA
The DNA here is from genome assembly GCF_000164805.1 of Carlito syrichta. Classification (NCBI taxonomy): domain Eukaryota; kingdom Metazoa; phylum Chordata; class Mammalia; order Primates; family Tarsiidae; genus Carlito; species Carlito syrichta. The sequence goes on along the minus strand of NW_007234185.1, from coordinate 17,006 downwards.
CATTCTGGCCAATCGGGAGTCTGTGGCGGTACAATTGCCCAAGCCCAGCTTGTGGAGGCCTTGGTGGCCGAGAGTGGACCCCTGTGCTCTGGCCTGGGCGACAGAGTGGGACTCTGACTCAGAATAATAATACCAACCCCTAACACCACCAGAACGACAGGCTGGACTCTGAGGCTAATCCTGGCATCCCAGCTCTTCACAGGCCCAGGCAAGTGGACAGCCTGAGCCTGTGGATTTGGCCCCAGCCTAAGACACAGGACTAGACCTCATCTCGAACAACAAATGAAATCCAAAAATTAGCTGGACCGGGTGGTGCAGGCCTGTGGTTCCAGCCACTTGGGGGACAAAAGCTGGATGATCGCCCGAGCCCGTCAGGTAGTGTCTGCATTTTTCCATCAGCATGGAGGCCTTGGTGTCCAAGAGTATGCCAGGGAGGGCCCAGCAGTCGGCTTCAGCCACCCTCTCTGGGGTTCTGGGTCATCAGAAGGGAGTGGGCATGGCATTGGGGCCCAGAAAGGGGTGTGGTGGCCCTGCAAAGGGGCTCACGGCTGTCATCTTGGCACTCTGTGAAGACAAGGTGAGAGGATGACCTGAGTCCCCTGGTTGGAGACCAGTCCGGGCACCCTGGTGAGAACTCGTCTCTATAAGAAGCCAAGAAAATGAGCCAAGTGTGTTATCATACATGTGACTTTAGTGTTTGTGTTCTGGGGAGTGACAAGGTCTTTCTATGTGGCCCAGGCTGGTCTGGAACTCCCGGGCTCTAGCAATCCCCAGCCTTGGCCTCCCAAAGCCACAGCCCAATTGTCTGCTGATCCACCATCTTTCCACAGTTGCTGTGAGCCTGCTCATGTGCTCCAGCCTGGGCTAGAGAGCAGGATTCCGACTCTAAATAAAAATAATAATCACCACCACCATCACCACTACCACCCAGCACGAGAAGTCACCCTCATGAATGGGAGAAGAAAAGGCACTTTCCAGCCTGTCTTTTGGGAATGATTTCAAGGGTGGCCACCAGGCACATCCATCCCATGCCTTCAGTCATCCACCCCAGAATGCCTCCCTCCACCCTCCACACTTGTGCCCCACAGCAAAGACATGTGTGAGCTTAAGGAAAGGACGGCCCAGAGCTAGGGCAGCCATAGAGCAATCAAAGTGGTCTGGCAATGCCGCTGCCAGCCCAGGTTCCAGTCACCCTGTCTACCACCTTTGGGCATTGGTGGCCACTTCTTATCCCAATAACTCCATCGTCCCATGCCCATGTGGACCTTTTGCTGGGGAGCCGTGGGGGTCCGTTGTGATGCATATGGGAGGCATCTTTTTTGTTACCAGAATCTCTGTTGGTGTGGCGGGGTGCAGTGGCATGATCTTGGCTCCTGGGGCCTCGAACTATGGGGCTCACGCAGTACTCCCGCCTCATCCCCAGAAGAGTTGGGACTCTGGGGGCCACCACGCCTCACTTGATTTTGGGGACATCTCACCAATACGAGGTCTGACCTGGTCACCTGGGCTGGTCTATGACCCTTGGGCTCAGGCAGCTTTCCGCCTCAGTCTCCCAGGGTGGGAGCTGATGGCCGTTAGCCTTGGAGTCTGCTCCGGACTCATACATTCTGTCTATGGGAGAGATGCAAAGGAACGGCCCAGGACAGAGATCACTGGATCCCATGTAACCAGGACTGCAGGCACCACCACACGCGACTCCAGTGTTTGCATTCCCGGGAGTGACGAGGTCTTGCTATGTGGCCCAGGCTGGTCTCAAACTCCCAGGCTTCAGCGGTCCGCTGCCTCAGCCTCCCAAACCACAGCCCGAATGTCTGCCAATCCACTGTCTTTCAGGAACTCTATGCCCAAGGCTGGGGCCTCCTTCCCAAATGATCTCTGTTTGTTCACAATGATCCCAGCTCCATACACAAATGGATGCTCTTCTTTTTTTTCCTTTTTTCCTTTTTTCTTTGAGTCAGAGTCTCACTCCATCGCCCAGGCTGGAGGGCAATGAATCACTCCCAGCCACAGCAGCCTTGGTCTGCTGGACTCTGGTGAGCCTTTCCCCAGCCTTCCAAGGAGCTAGAACGACAGGTACGCTCACCACACCTGGCTCATTTGGGATGGAGGGTAAAGACGTGGTCTCACCAAGGTGCCTGTATGGGTCTGTACCCACAGGCTGGGGTTGGCCACTGGCCTTGGCATCCCAAATAGCTGGGATGACGAGGCTGAGTCCCCGAGTCAGCCTCGATCCTTCATCAAAAATGAAACAGAAGGCCTGGCATGGCAGCCCATTCCTGGAATTCCAGTGCTTTCTGAGGCTGAGGCAGGAGGCTGGAAAGCAAGGCCAGCTAGGTTCAAGCAGGGAGACCCCGTCTCTGCACTCATCCAAACAGGGTATCTGGGGTGAAGTTACCCATCATGCCAGCCACTCCAGAGACTGAGGTGGGAGGATCACCGGAGCCTGTAATTTTGAAGCTACTGGTGAACAACGGTCATGTCCCCAGACTCCAGTCTGGGCCACAGATCCAGAACCTGTCTCCAAAAACATCAGAATCGTACATAGATTCACGACTGCGTGTGGCGTGTTCACATGGTGTCTGGCTTTAGAGTCAGGAAAAATAAGATTGGTGGGGAGGAAATGTCCCTGGGTAAGGGATGTGCCCCTAGCCTTTCTTGAAGGAAGGGCTTCGTTGCCTGTGGCACACTTCTCCCATCAGAGAGGAGAACCAGCAAGAACCCGGTCAGGTATTCAGGAACTCCCACACCAAAGCGGGGGTGCCCATTGTGGGGGTTGGGGCTGGAAGGTGCCAAGCTTGGGGGACCCTCACATATGGGAGGTGTGGGGGAGGAAAGACTGAGGACAGAATGTTTGCAGAATAATGGATTTCTTTCTTTCTTCTTTCTTTCTTTCTTTCTTTCTTTCTTTCTTTCTTTCTTTCTTCCTTCCTTCCTTCCTTCTTATCTTCCTTCCTTCCTTCCTTCCTTCCTTCCTTCATTTTCTTTCCTCACTAGTTTGCCCAGGCTGCTCTCAAACCACCCAACTCAGGCCAATCTCTCAGCCTGGGCCTCATAAACTGCTGAGATCACAGTATTTCCATTTCTTTGACATCCTGGTCTTCAGAGCTGGTCTTGAACTCTGACCCAAAGTTGATCCTCCCACTGAATCCTGCCCTCAGCCAAGGTTTTCTCGGTTTTCCTTGCAGTTTTGGTGGGGGCTTTCTATGGTGTCCAGCCTTGTCTTGAGCTCCCGGTCTCCAGCCATGTTCCTGTCTTGGCTTCACTGAGTGTCCAGGAGACAGACAGGAGTCGCCCTAGTGTTCACGCCCCCACAAAGGTTTAATAGTCATGCCTTCTTTTTCCCAGAGTGGGCCCCTGGGAGGAGCGAGTGGTTCCACCCTGGGGAATGAGGCCAGCAGAGGGTTGGGTGCACTAGAGGTGTCACACCCTAGCACCAGGCGTTTCCTGGAGGGAGGGTTCCCAGGGAGAATCTGGTCACACTCTCTGGGTTGCCAGGTTGTCAGAAGGAAAAGGGCCTCATGGTGGGGCCCTGAGAAGGGTGTGGAGGTCGGGCACTGGGGCTCACGCCAGTCATCACAGTGTTATGGGAGATCGAGGCAAAAGGATGGCCTGAATCCCTTGGTTAGAGACATACCTGGGCCCTATGGTGAATCCTAGTCACTACAAGAAGCCAGAAAAATGGGCAAAGCATGGTGGTGCACGTCTGTCATTCTGCAAACTTGGAATGGAGCCCACTCCGTGCAGGCCATGATGGCTAAGATTGGGCCCCTCTGTTCTGGCCTGGGTGTCAAAGCAGGACTCCGACTAGAATAATAAAGTCACCACCACCACCACCACCACCCCTGCCACCCATAGTGAGGTTTCACCCTCAGGGATGGGAGAATGAAAGACACTTTACTGCCTGTCATTAACAGGAGGCTTCAATGGTGGTCAGTGGGCATATCTGGCCCACATCTCCAGCCACGCACCACTGAAGTCCTGCCTCCACCCTCTACACTCATGCCCCTTGGCAAGGACTCATTTATATTCAAGGAACAGATGACTCCAAGCTAGCATAGCTGTCGGGCACAGAGGGATCAAGAGGGTCTGACAATGCCACGCCCAGCCCAGGTTCCAGTTGCCCTGTCTGCCACCTTTGGGTAGGTGGAGGGCTCCTTCCTCTCCTGATCTCTACATCGTCCCCCACCTACGTGGACCATTCCCTGGAGAGCCAAGGACACCCATCATGATGCACGTGGGAGGCCTCTATTTTGTTACTGGAATCTCCGTCAGCCAGACTGGGGCACGGCAGCACAATCAGGGCTACCAGGACTTCAACCTGTGGGGCTCAGGCAATCCTTCCACCTTGGCCCCTGAGCAGCCAGCATTCCTGGGGCCACCATGCTTTACTCAATTTGGGGAATTTCCTGCCAAGACGAGGTCTGGCCATGTCACCTGGGCTGGTCTCTTACCCCTTCTAAGGCAGTCTCCGGCCTCAGCTTCCCAGGAAAACAGGGCTGATGGCCGTGAGCCATGGTGCCCAGACTCAACTTGCACGTTCTGTCATCAGGGTCAATGAAAAGTAACACCCTGGGATGAAGGCCCTCACATCCTGTGTAGCCAGGACCATGGGCTCTACCATTTGTGACTCCAGTGTTTGTGTTCTGGGGAGTGATGAGGTCTCGATACGTGGACCAGGCTGGTCTCGAGCTCCAGGGCTCCAGTGATAACCTGCCTAGGCCTCCCAAAGTCACAGACTGATTGTCTTCCAATCCACCATCTTTCGAGAACTCTAGGCACAAGGCTGGGGCCTCCTTCCCAAATGATCTGTGTCTGTTCAAGATGATCCCAACTCCATACACAAATGGATGCTCTTCTTTTTCTTCCTTTTTTCTTTTTTTCTTTAAGTTGGAGTCTCACTCTGTTGCTGATGCTGGAGGGCAGTGGCTCATTCCCGGTCACTGGAGCTTCGGCTCACCGGGCTATGGCAAGCCTTTCCAGGCCATCCGAGGATCCATAATGACAGACACGTTCCACCATGCTGGCTCATTTCAGATGGAGGGTAGAGACGAAGTCTAGCTGAGTTTCCAGGGCAAGTCTTGGCCCATCGGCTAGGGCCATTGGCTGGCCTCAACCTCCCGAAGTGCTGGGATGATGCAGCTGAGCCCCCTAGACCAGTCTCGAATTTTTGTCAAAAATGAACCAGAAGACCTGGCAGGGTGGCCCACTCCTGTAGTCCCAGTGCTCTGGAAGGCCAAGGCGGGAGGATGGTTGGAGTCCAGGAGCCCAAGACCAGCCCAGATCATGCAGGGAGACCCTGTCTTCACACCTATCCAAACAGGGGGTCGGATATCTTGGTGCCCCTCATCCCTGACACTCTGGAGGCTGAGGTGGGAGGCACACCAGAGTCTGTGATCTGGAGCTGGTGGTGAACAATGGTCATGTCCCTGGGGCCCAACCTGGGCCACAGAGCCTGACCCTGCCTCGAAAACATCAGAATAGTACACAGATTCTCAACTGCGTGTGTTGTGTTCACAGGGAGACTGGCTTTAGAGCCAGGAAAAATGGGATTGGGGGTGAAGAAATGACCCTGGGTGAGGGATGTGTCCCTGGCCTTTCTTGGCAGAAGGTCCTCATTGCCGAATCAGAGTGTCAGCCAGCCTGGGGCACATTTCTCCTCTCAGAGAGGAGAACCAGCATGAACCTGGCCAGGGAACCTCTGGAACCTGAACCAAAGTGGTGGTAGCCATTGGGGGAGTTGGGACTGGAAAGTGCCGAGCTTGGGGACTCTCACATTTGGGGTAGCGGGGGATGGGCTGAGGGCTGAATGTTTGCAGGAGAATGGACCTTTCTTTCTTTCTTTCTTTCTGTCTTTCTGTCTGTCTGTCTTTCTTTTCTTTTCTAAGTTGCTAGGCCACTCTCAAACCGCCCAACTTGGGCCATTCTCTTGGCCTAGGCCTCCCAAACTGCTGCCATCACAGGTTTTCCATTAGGTCGACACCCTAGTCTTCCCTGGTCTGGAATTCTGGGCTGGAGGCAAGTTTTATGGTGAGGTCTGCCCTCACCCAAGTTTTTCTGGGTTTTGCTTGGGGTTGAGCTGCAGGTTGCTATAGTGTCCAGCCTCTGTTTGAGCTCTCGGGCTCTGACCATCTTTCTGTCTTGGCTTCCCCTAGTGCTGAGGAGACAGGTTTGAGTCGCTCGGCCATCCAGGGCCCCCTGAAGATCTGAGAGTCACACCCTCCCTTTACCCGAGGCAGCCCCTAGGAGGAGTGAGTGGGTTCACCCAGGAGAACAAGGCAGGCAGAGGGGTAGGTGCCCTGGTGGAGACACACCCCTGCACCAAGCACTCCCCACAGGGTGGGCTTGGTGGGCAAATCTGGGGTCCCGGGTCCTTGCAAGGGAGCAAGTCTCATGGTGGTGCCCTGAGAGGTGTTTAGAGGCCCGGTGTGGGGCCTTACACTGGTCATCCCGGAGCTCTGGGTGACCAAGGCTAGAGGAAGTCCTGAGACCAAGCTTCAAGACTAGCCTGGGCACCTTGATGAAATCTCCTCTCTACAAGAAACCAGAAAAATGAACAGAGCACGGTGGCACACACCTGTCATTCCAGCCCCTTCGGAGGCTGAAGTGTGAGTATCATTGGGACTCAGCTGGTGGAGGCAGTGGTGGCCGAGAGTGGGCCTCTGTGCTCTGGCCTGGGTGACAGAGCAGGACTTTGACTCAGAATAATAATACCAACCAACACCACCACCACTACCACAGGCTGGGCTCATGGGCTCATCCTGGCATGCTGGCCCTTGGAGGCCCAGGCGAGTGGATAGCCTGAGCCCATGGGTTCGACACCAGTACAGGACACAGGGAGAGACTTCTTTTTAGCCATCCAAAATAAATCCAAAGATTAGCTGGGTGTGGTAGCGGAGACCTGTAGTTACAGCCACTTGAGGAGCCGAGGCTAGAGGATCACTTGAGCCCAGTAGGTGGAATCTGCAGTGGCCTTACACATGCCCCTGTGCTCTAGTCTGGGTGACAGTGTGGGATTTATACTCCAAATAATAATAATCACCATCATCACCACCACAACCACTCCTGCCACCCAGCGTGAGGAGTCACCCTCAGGGGTGAAAAGGCACTTTCTGGCCTTTGGTTCATGGGAGGTTTCAAAGGAGCCACTGGGCAAGTCAATATCCACCTTGGCCATGTGCCCCCAAAGGTATGTATCCACCATCCACACTAATATCCCACAGCAAAGACGTGTGTGAGTTCACGAAACAGATGACCCCGAGCTAGGGTGGCTGTTGGGCACAGAGCAATCACGGTGGTCCTGCATTTCCTCTACCAGCCCAGGTTCCAGTCACCCTGTCTGCCACATTTTCATGGGGGGAGGGCCCCGTCCTCTCACAATTTCTCCACCGTCCCCTGCTGATGTGAACCTTTCCCTGGATGCTGTGGATGCCCATTATGACACATGTGGAGGGGTCATTTTTGTTGCCAGAGTCTCTGTTGGCATGTTGGGGTGTGGTGGCATGATCGTGACTCCTGTGGCCTCGACATGTGTGGCTCAGGTGGTCCTCCCACCTTGGTCCCTGAGCAGCCAGGACTCCGGGGGCCACCATGCCTGACTCGATTTTGGGAACCTCTCACCAAGATGAGGTCTGGCCACATCGCTTGGGCTGGATCCAACACCCGGTCTCAGGTAGCCTCCTGCCTCGGTCTCCAAAGACACAGGACTGATGGCTATGAATAACGGTGCCTGAACTGGACTTGCAAGTTCTGTTAGGGAGGCTACACAAAGGAACGCCCCAGGATGGAATCTACCACATCCCGTGTAGCTGGGAACACCGGCGGCACCATGCTCGACTCCATTGTTTGCATTCCAGATTGCAACGGGGACTTGCTACATGGCCCGGGCAGTCTCGAACTACCTGGCTCCAATGGTCCCCCTCCTCAGCCTCCCAAAGCCACATAACAATTGACTGCTGATCCACTGTCTTTCAGGAACTCTGGGCCCAAGCCTGGGGCTTCCTTTCCAAAGGATCTTGGTCTGTTCACAATGATCCCAGCTCCATACCTAAATGGATGCTCTTCTTTTGTTTCCTTTTTTCTTTTTTTCTTTGAGTCAGATACTCCATAGCCCAGGCTGGAGGGCAGGGGCTTGCTCCCGGCCACCATAGACTCGGCAATGCCAGGCTCCAGCAAGACTTATCCTGGCCTTCCATGGAACCGGAAAAACAGGCGCACGCCATCATGCCCAGTTCATTTAGGATGAATGGTGGAGACAAGGTCTCACTAAGGTGCTCGGGCAGGTCCTGGCCCATGGGCTTGGTCTGGCTGCTGGCCTCAGACTTGCAAAGCACTGGAATGACGAGGCTGAGCCCCCGAACGTGCCCTCGATCCTTCTTCGAAAACAAACCAGAAGACCTAATGTGACAGGTCATGCCTGGAATCCCAATGCTCTGGGAGGCCGAGGCTGGAGGATGGTTGGAGCCCGGGAGATCAAGGCCCACCCTGACCATGCAGGGAGATCCCATCTCCACACCCAACCTAACAGGAGGTATGGGGATGAGGTGCCTGTTGTCCCGGTCACTCTGGAGCCTGAGGAGGGAGGATCACTGGAGCTTGGAATTTTGAGGATGGCTGTGAACACGGTCAGGTCTCCAGTCCCCAGCCTGGGCCACAGAACCAGACCCTGTCTCCAAAAGCATCAGTCATACACAGATACTCAACTGTGCATGGCGTGTTCATAGGACGACTGGATTTAGAGCCAGGAAAACTGGGATTGGAGGAAAGAAATGTTCCTGGGTGAGGGATGTGTCCGTGACCTATCTTGGGGAAGATCCTTGTTGTCAAGTTGGAGGGTCGGCCTGCCTGGGGCACATTTCTCACCTCAGAGAGGAGACCTGACAGGAACCCAGCCTGAGAGCTTCGGGAAATCCCACATCCTAGCAGGAGCAGCCACTGGGGGGAGTTTGGACTGGAAGCTGCTGTGTTTGGGGGACGTTCACATGGGGGGGAGGACTGAGGGCAAAAAGTTTACAGGAGAATGGATCTTTCTTTCTTTCTTTCTTTCTTTCTTTCTTTCTTTCTTTCTTTCTTTCTTTCTTTTCTTCCCTCACTATGTTGCCCAGGCTGCTCTCAAGCTGCCAACTTGGACCAGCCTCACGGCCTGGGTCTCCAAATCTGCTGTGATCACAGGTTTTCCATTTGGTCAACATCCTGGTTTTCCTGCCTGGTCTTGAGCTCTGGGCCAGAGAAGACCCTCCCACCGAGGCCTGCCCTCAACCAAGGTTTTCTAGGTTTTGCCTGGGGTCAAGGTGGGGACTTCCTATGGTTTCCATTCTGGTTTTGCACTCCCGGGCTCCAGCGATCTTCCCATCTCGGTATCCCCAATTACCAAGGAGACAGGTGTGAGTCGCCCAGTCGTGTCCACTCCCCCAAAGGTTTGAGAGTCACGTCCTCTCTTTCCCCAAGGTGAATCCTGGGAGGAGTGAGTTCACCCTGGGGAACAAGATGGGTGGAGGGGTGGGCACCCCGGTGGAGACAAACCACTGTGTCCAGTGCTTCCTCCAGGAAGTGCTTCCTCCAGGAATTGCCTCTCTGGGATCCCGGGTCATTAGAAGGGAGCAGACCTTGCAGTGGGGCCCTGGGAGTGGTGTTGAGGCCAGGCTTCAGGCTCATACCTGTCATCCCAGCACTCTGTGAGGCCAAGGCAAGAGGATGGCCTTAGCCCCAGACCTCATCTCTACAAGAAGCCAAAAAACTGAGCAGAGTGTGGTGCCGTATGCCTGTCATCCCAGCCACTTGGGTGCCTGCGGCAGGAGGATTGCCAGAGCCCAGGTGGAGGAGGCCTCATTGGCCGAGAGCTGGCACCTGCACTCCTGCCTGGCTGACAGAGTGGGTCTCTGACTCAGAATAATAATAACAGCCACCACCGCCACCACAACCACAGACTGGGCTCAGTGGCTCAGCCTGGCATCCTGGCTCTTGGGAGGCCTAGACGAGTGGACAGCCTGAGCATGCAGCTTTGACACTAGCCTGGGACAGGGGGCAAGACCTCGTCTTGGCCTTGAAAAATAAATCCAAACTTAGCTGGGGGTAATGGCACAGGCCTGTCATTACAGGCATTGTGGGGGCAAAGCAGGAGGATTGCCTGAGCCCAGCAGGTGGAGTCCAGGGTGGTTGTGAGCGTGACCCTGTGCTCTGACCTGGGTTACAGAGTGAAATTCTGACTCCAAATAATAATAATCACCACCACCAACAGCACCACCTGTTCCACAGTGTGAGGTGTCACCCTCAGGGATGGGAGAGAAAAGGCACTTTCTGGTCTGCTGTTCCTGTAGGTATCAAAGATGGCCACTGGGCACATCCATCCAGCGCATATGACCACTCACCCCAGAAGTCCTGCCTCCACACCCCACACTCATGCCCCACAGCAAAGATGTGTTTGAGATCACGGAACAGACAGATCCGAGCTAGGCAGGCCATCAGGCACAGTGCAATCAAGGCAGTCTGGCAATGACATGGCCAACCCGGTTCCAGATGCCCTGTCTGCCACCTTCAGGCGGTAGGAGAGCCCCTTTCTCTCCCAATCACTCCATTACCATCTGTCCACATGGACCTTTCCCTGGAGAGTTGTGGACACCCGTTGTGATGTACATGAGAGGTGTCTTTTTGTTGCCGGAGTCTATGTCAGACAGGCTGGAGCACGGCAGCATGATTGTGGCTCCCTGGGCCTCAACATGTGGGGCACAGGAGGTTCTCCCACCTTGGCCCCTGAGCAGTTGGGACTCCAGGGGACAGCAAGGCAGACTCGATTTTGGGGACCTCTCACCAAGATAAGATCTGGCCACGTAACCCAGGCTAGTCTCCAACCCTGTGCACAGGTAGCTAACTGCCACAGCATCTCAGGGTGTGGAGCTGATGGCCAAGTGCCATGGTGTCCGGCCTGGACACGTACATTCTGTCTGTGGGGGCGATGAAAAGGAACGCCCCTGGATGGAGGCCTCCGCATCCCATGTAGCCAGGATCATTGGGGCCACCACATGTGACTCAAGTGTTTGTGTTATGGGGAGCTACAATGTCTCGCCACATGGCCCAGGCTGGTTATGAATTCCTGGGCTCCAGTGGTCCCCCACCTCAGCCTCCAAACGCCACATACTGATTGCCTGCTGATCCACTGTCTTTTGGGAACTTTGGGCCCCAGTCTGGGACCTCCTTACCAAAGGATCTCTGTCTATTCACAATGATCCCAGTTCCATACACAAATAAATGCTCTTGTTTTTTTTTTCCTTTCTTCCTGTTTTTCTTTGAGTCAGAGTCTCATTTCCTCTCCCAGGTTGCAGGGCAGAGGCTCGCACCTGGCCACCACAGGCTTGGCATGCCGTGCTCTGGAAAACCTTTCCCTGGCCTTCCAAGGAGCTGAAATGACAGGTGCGCTCTACCAGGCCCAGTACATTTGAGATGGACGGTAGAGATGAAGTCTCGCTGAGATGCCTGATAGAATCTCGGCCAATGGGATCAGGTTGGCTGCTGGCCATGACCTCACAAAACACTGGAATGACAAGGTTGAGACCCTGAGCCCGGTCTCGATGTTTTGTCAAAACTGAACCAGAAAGCCTGGTGTGGCGTCCCATGCCTGGAATCCCAGAGCTCTGGGAGGCTGAGGCAGGAGGATGGCTGGAGCACAGGAGACCAAGGCCTGTCGTGACCATACAGGGAGACCCCATCGGGGTACCCATCACAACAGGGTATCTGGGGTCGAGGTGCCAGTAGTCCCAGCCACTCTAGAGTCTGAGGTGGAAGGATGGATAGAGTTTGCAATTTCAAGGCTGGTTGTGAACGATGGTAATGTCCCCGGGCCCCAGCCTGGGCGACAGAGCAAGATCCTGTCTCTAAAAACATCAGATTCGTAGAACGCTTCTCAATTGTGTGTGGTGTGTTCACAAGGTGACAGGATTTAGAACCAGGAAAAATAGGATTGGGGGGAGGAAATGTCCCCGGGTGAGGGATGTGTCCCTGGTCTTTCTTGGTGGAAGGTCCTCATTGTTGAGTCAGAGGGTGGGCCTGCCTGGGACACATTTTTCACCTCAGAGAGGAGTACTGGCAGGAACCTGGCCAGCGAGACTTGGTTAATCCCGCACCAAATGAGGGCAGCTGTTAGCGGGGTTGGGGCTGGAGGGAGCTGAGCTTGGGGGTCACTTACATGTGCAGGTGTGGGGGGGAAGGACAGAGGACAGATGGTTTGCAGGGGAATGGATTTCTTTCTTTCTTTCTTTCTTTCTTTCTTTCTTTCTTTCCTTCTTTCTTTCCTTCATTCTTTCTTTCTTCAGTTTCTTCCCTCACTAGGTTTCCCAGGCTGCTCTCAAACTGCTCAACTCAGGCCATCCTCTCAGCTTTGGTTTCCCTAACTGCTGTGATCACAGGCTTTCCATTTGGTCAACATCTTGGTCTTCCTGCCTGGTCTTGAACTCTTGGTCAGAGGAGATCCTCCTGCTGAGACCTGCCCTAACCCAAGGTTTTCTGGGTTTTGCTTGGGGTCGAGGGGGGGCTTGCTATGGTGTCCATCCTCATCTGGAACTCCCGGGCTCTGGTCATTTCCAGTCTCAGCGTCCCCGAGTGCCGAGGAGACAGGCGTGAGTTGTCTGACTCTCCTGGCCCCCCAGAAGGTTTGAGGGTCATGCCCTCCTTTTCCCGGGGATGGACTCTGGGAGAAGCAAGTGGTTCCACCTTGGGGAATGAGGTGGATGGAGGGATGGGCACGTGGCAGAGACACACCCCTGCACCAGGCACTCTTTCTGGGGAGGGCTTAGTGGGTGACTCTGGCCAACCTCTCCCAGGGTGCTGGGTCATTGGAAGGGAGTGGGCTTCACAGTGGGGCCCTGAGAGGGATGTGGAGGCCAGACATTGGTGCTCACACCTCTCATCCCAGTTCTCTGGGGGGCCGAGGTGAAAGAATTGCCTGAGCCCCTGTGTTCAAGACAGCCCAGGCACCTTGACAAGATCTCGTTTGTACAAGAAGCAAAAAAAAAAAAATGAGCCAAGTGTGGTGGCACATGCCTTTCCATCTGGCCACTCGTGAGACCACAGCAGGAGGATCTCTGGAGCCCAGTCAGTGGAGGTCATGGTGTCCAAGAACGGGCCCCTGTGCTCCGGGCTTGGCGACAGAGCGGGATTCTGGCTAAGAATAATAATACCAACCACCACCACAACAACAACCACAGTCCAGGATCAGGGTCTCAGGCTGTCATCCCCACCCTTCTGAGGTCCAGGTGAGTGGATGACCTGAGCTTGCGCATTTTACACCAGCATGGGATATGGGGCAAGACCTCATCTTGGCCATCAAAAATGAATCAAAAGATTAGCTGGACATGGTGGCACAAGCGTATGGTTCCAGACACTCAGGGGGCTGTGGCGGGAGGATCACCTGAGCCCAGAAAATGGAGCCCTAGGTGGCTGTGAGCATGCCCTTGTACTCCTGCCTGGGTGACAGAGTGGGATTCTGACCCATGATAATAATAATCACCACCACCACCACCACCACCCAGCCACTCAACGCGAGAATTCACCCTCATGGGTGGGAGAGGAGAAGGCACTTTCCGGCCTGTCATTCACAGGAAGTTTCAAAGGTGGCCACTGGGAAGGTCCATCCCGCACCTTTGACCACATGCCCCAGAAGGCCTGCCTCCACCATCCACACTCATGCCCCACAACAAAGGCATGTGTGAGCTCAGGGAAAGGACGACCCAGAGCTAGGGTGGCCATCAGGCACAGAGTGAACAAGGTGTTCCAGCAACACCATGGCCAGCCCAGGTTCCAGTCACCTTGTCTGCCACCTTCAGGTGGGGGTGGCCTCTTCGTATCCCGATAACTCCATTGTCCCTCACCCATGTGGACCTTTTGTTGGAGAACCGTGGAGGCCCAATGTTATTCACATGGGGGGCCTCTTTTTTGTTGCTGGAGTCTCCGTTGGCAAGGCTGAGGTGTGGCAGCACGATTGTGGCTCCTGGAGCCTTGAACTGTGGGACTCAGGCGGTACTCCCACCTCGTCCCCCGAGCATCTGGGACTCCGGGGACCTCTCGCCAAGAGGAGGTCTGGCCAGGTCGCCTGGGTTGGTCTGAAACCCATGGGCTCAGGCAGCCTCCCGCCTTGACCTCCCAGGGTGGGAGCTGATGGACCTTAGCCATGGTGTCTGGGCTGGACTGGCCCGTTCTGTCAGCTGGGTCATCACAAAGAAATGCCCGGGGATGAAGGCCACCACATCCCGTGTAGCCAGGACAGCAGGCGCCACCACGTGTGACTCCAGTGTTTGCACTCTGGGGAGTGACAGGGTCTTGCTATGTGGCCCAGGCTAGTCTCAAACTCTGGGACTCCATCGGTCCCCAGTCTCAGCATCCCAAAGCCACAGCCAGATTGTCTGTTGATCCACTGTCTTTCGGGGATTCTATGCCCAAGGCTGGGTCCTCCTTCCCAAATGATCTCTGCCTGTTCACAATGATCCCATTTCCATACACAAATGGATATTCTTTTTTTCCTTCTTTTCTTTATTTCTTTGAGTTGAAGTATCACTCTGTCACCCAGGCTGGGGGACAGTGCTTTGCTTCCAGCCATTGCAGCCTTGGCCTGCCAGACTCTAGTGAGTCTTTCCCCGGCCTTCCAAGGAGTTGGAACTAGACGTGTGTGCCACCACACTCACCTCATTTGGGATGGAGGTTAGAGACGTGGTCTCACCGAGGTGCCCATGTGAGTTTCGGCCCATGGGCTCAGCCCGGCTGCTGGCCTCAGCCTCCCAAAGCACTGGGATAATGAGGTTGAGCTCCCGAACCGAACCTTGATCTTTCATCAAAAACAAACCAGAAGGCCTGAGGTGGCAGGCCATTCCTGAAATTCCAGTGCTCTGGGAGTCTGGGAGGCCAAGGTGAAAGGATGGCTGGAGCCCAGGAGTCCATGGCCAATCCGGGTAATGCAGGGAGACCCCGTCTCTGCACTCACCCAAACAGGGTGTCTAGGGTCGAGGTGTCCATCATTCCAGCCACTCTGGAGGCTGAGGCTGAAGGATCCACAGAGCCCACGATTTTGAGGCTTGCAGTGAACAATGGTCATGTCCCTGGGCTCCAGCCTGGGCAACAGAGTTTGACCCTGTATCCAGATCCATCAGTACCGTAGAGATTCTCAATTGTGCATGGTGTGTTCACATGGCGACTGACTTTAGAGCCAGGAAAAATGGAGTTGGTGGGAAAGAAATGTCCTTAGTTGAGGGATATGTCCCTGGCCTTTCTTGGTGGAAGCGCTTCTTTGCCGAGTCAGATGGTCGACCTACCTGAGAAACGTTTCTCCCCTCAGAGAGGAATGTCTGCAGTAACCTGGCCAGGTACTTGGAATCTTGCACACCAAAGTGGGGACACCCATTGCGGGTGTTTGGGACTGGAAGATGCCGAGCTTGGGGAACCCTAAAAAGTGGGGAGAGCGGGGAGGAAAGACTGAGGGCTGTAGGCTTGCAGAATAATGGATTTCTTTCTTTCTTTCTTTCTTTCTTTCTTTCTTTCTTTCTTTCTTTCTTTCTTTTCTTTCCTCACTAGTTTGCCCAGACTGCTCTCAAACCACCCAACTAGGGCTACCTTCTCAGCCTGGATCTTCTAAACGGCTGAGAACACAGTCTTTCCATTAGGTCAACATCCTGGTCTTCAGACCTGGTCTTGAATTCTGGCCCAGAGTCAATCCCCCGCTCAGTCCTGTACTCACACAAGGCTTTATGGGTTTTGCTTGGGGTTGAGGTGGGAGCTTGCTATTTTGTCCAGCCTGGTCTCGAGCTCCCAGGCTCTGGCCATCTTCCTCTCTTGGACTTGCCGAGTGCCCAGGAGACAGACATGAGTTGCCCAGCCATCACCGACCCCCCCAAAAGTTTGAGAGTCATGACCTCTCTTTCCCCGAGCCGGCCCCTGGGAGGAGTGAGCGGGTTCACCCTGGGGAACTAGGTGGGCAGAGGGGTGGGTGACCCAGCAGAGCCACGCCCCTGCACCAGTCGATCCCCTGGGAGAGGGCTCAGTGGGTGACTCTGGCCGCCCTCCCAGTGCCTCTGGTGTTCAGAAGCGAGCGGACCCCACGGTGGGTCTCTGAGAAGGATGTGGATGCTGGTCTGGGAGCCTCATGCCAGTCATCATGGCACACTGAGAGGCCGAAGTGAGAGGATGACCTGAGCCCCTGTGTTCGAGACCAGCCTGGGACCGAAGGTGAAACGTCATCACTATAAGAAGCCAAAAAAATGAACTGAGCATGGTGGCATACTCCTGTAGTTCTGCACATTCGGGAGGCAGCTTTAGGTGCTTCGCCAGACCCCAGCTGGAGTAGGCTGCAGTGTCTGAGAGCGGGCCCCTGCACTCCAGCCTGGGCATCAGAGTGGGATTCCAACTCAGAATAATAATACCAACCACCACCACCACCATCACCACCCTTACCACCTAGAGTGAGGATTCACCCTCAGGGGTGGGACAGTTAAAGGCATTTCCTGCCTGTCATTCACAGGAGGTTTCAAAGTGTCACTGGGCAGTCTGGCCTGTGACTCTGACAACACACCGCTGAAGGCCTGCCTCCACCCTTCACATGTGCCCCATGGCAAGAAGGCATTGAAGCTCAAGTAACAGATGACCCCGAGCTAAGGTAGCCATCGGACACAGAACAATTAAGGCAGTCCTGCAATGCTGTGACCTGCCAGGTTCTGGTCACTTCATCCTCCTCCACCCAGACAGACCTCCCGCTGGGAGACGTGGACGTCCATCAGGATGCACGTGGGAGGCCTGTTTTTGATGCAGGAGTCTTTGTCGGCTGGGCTGGGGCAAGGTGACACAATAGTGGCTCCCTGGGTTCTTGACCTGTGGGGCTCAGACGATCCTCCTGCTTCACCCCTGAGCATCTGGGACTCCTGGGGCCACCATGCCAGACTCAATTATGGGGAATTCTCACTGAGACGTGGTCTGGCCATGTCACCTGGGCTGGTCTCTCACCCCTTCTCAGGCAGCCCCTGCCTCAGCTTCCCAGG
>NW_007234184.1:0-5642 GCF_000164805.1 Carlito syrichta | reverse complement strand
CGGATGTTAAGCCTTTGTCAGACCTAGAGTTGGCAAATACTTTTTCCCAGTCTGTAGGCTGTCTCCCTGCTCTCTTGATGGTTTCTTTGGCTTTGCAGAAGCTTGTCAGTTTAATAAGGTCCCATTTGTCTATCTTCTCTCTTAAGTCCTGTGGGTTTCGGGTTTTGTACAGGAATTGGATGCCAGTTCCGATTTCCATGAGAGTATTTCCTTCCTTTTCTAAGGTTCTTATGGTTTGAGGTTTTACATTTAGGTCTCTGATCCATTTGGAGTTAACCTTTGTGCATGGGGATAGATAGGGGTCCTGTTTCAATCTTCTGCATGTGGTCAGCCAATTTTCCCAGCAGCATTTACTGAATAGGTTCTCCTTTCCCCATTGGTAGGTGTTGGGGGCTTTGTCGAAGATGAGTTGGTTGAGAAATTGAGATTTTGCTTCTGGAATCTCAATTCTGTTCCATTGATCTATATGCCTGTTCCTGTACCAATAACCTACTTGATTAGCATGGAGGTAACCTGGAACACCTGGTACTTCAGCAGGTATTGTTACCCATTCATCAATCACCAGCAGAGTCCTTTGAGAGAGTGACCACTAGTTGGCCCTTGAATATACCCTAGAAGTACTACAGACAACTCTGAGATCTCCTGGGCACTCCTGAAACGTTTCTTTAGCTCATATCTGTGTGTTTTGCTCGACCAGATTCTTCTTTAGAAAGAATCTTGATTTAAGACTAGTGCCATAGGTTAGAATCAGGGTGTAGTTTCTGATTCCATTAATGAAAGGAATTGTATGTGTTTTTTGGTAAACTGACTGCTCCAAATATCTTGTCAAGAAATTTATGTCTTCAATAAGTTTGGGCTTTATTCTCAAATGAAAATAATAGATTTTCCCAGAGTACTTATAAACTTCCAGTTTCAATCTGTAGATTTTCATTTTTGCATGTTTGTTTCTTATCCACTTAATCTATTCACCTGCCACATTCTGTGATTCCCCCAATGCCCTGAAACACACCCAACCCAGGAAAGTTTACATAGCCCTGGAATGTGAATGTCTTAGTAGTGGGGTTAGTTTCTCTCCCACAATTCTGCACCCACTAAGTTTCTACAATCACCCTTATCCTTCATGTACTCATTTTGAAGTTATCTACCCTCCTAGAAACCTGCCTTTCAATGGAGTTCTTACTGTCTTCTTAAGTCATATAAATTTTGTCAGCAAAACAAAATACGCAAAACCACATCAGAAACTTGTTGAACTCCTACTTAAGATGGCTGCATTGAAAAATAAGGAACCAATTCCTCAGATGAAACGCTTCCTTACCCTCAGGTGCACATGCTTCAGGACTGGATACTGTCTGCATGTGTCTTGGCCACCCTCTACAGCTCATTACCTGCCCTTCAGGGAGGCCCTTTCTGGACTCAGAGAGCTTGTTCCTCTCATGATCTCTAGCCCAGTATGAAGGAGTTCCTGGTCACAATTCTCCTACAGTAACAGGCTACATTTTGTACACTATCCCCTGATGTGGGAAATTGGCATTACTAAACCTATTGAACTCTGTGGAATGATTAAAAAATAATTCTTTCAAACCTTCAGGGATGCCATTTCCTTGTGATTCAGATGCTCTGAAACAGTGGGATTGCAATGTCTCCTGAAACTTGGGACCTTCAGTAGAGCCTCTTTTCTCTGCAGGTTCTTCCAGTTGAATATTGCACCAGAGAATACCTACAGGTGCAGATCCCTGTGTGGACTAAAACCCCTTTTCCTGTCTATCATTCCAACCAAACACACACACACACACGTACAGGTTGATTTTTTTCAGATATGTGCCCCAAATTTGCCAGTTTTCAAGTATTGAATTCATGGGCAGCACCCCCCAAACCTACATAGGCCTGTTTGACTCCCTTTGTGTAGTGTTTCTAAATAAAACAAATCACAAGTGCAGCCTTGGGAAGTGCATGTATGTTGAGTTCATCTGGTATCACCAGGGAACCTTTCAGATGCCCTATTAGGAGTGAATCTGTGTCAATGAGGAGGGATGTTGACCTTGATCTTGAACTTGTTTGTGTTAGAGGCCTTACATTGCTCTACTGTCCTTGTTATTTTTTCTTCCATTGCCTTTGGGTTTTCCAAAATGCTTCTCTTCACATAGAGTCTGAGCATTGTCATATGTTCAAATATCATGAAAACTAATTAGACTGGTGAGATGGTAGTGTATAGGGCATGTGAACTTTATACACTCTCATACTTGAATATCTACGATTTAGTGGCCCTCTTCCTCTGGGAAGTGACCTTTACAAAGTGTCTCCAGTGGTTATGCAGATTTTCACTATTTTGTGTACTCCATCCCTGAATGCAACGTCTCCAAACTATTGCACTAGATTTTAGACTATTAGCTTTACCCATTTCATTACTAATGGAAAAATTGTTTTTCAGTTCAAAGTCAAGTAAAATTTTCCTTTTCCACACAATGTAAGGTCTGGAGAAATCTTCCCCTGTAGATTCTCTGGAGATGGCCACTGTGCTTTTCTTAATGACTAGTCCACCCCAATTCAAAGAGAGATAATATGCTTGCATAACAACCTCGGGAACCTAGAGATTCCTGAAGGGATTATCCTCAGGAACATAGGATGTCAAGTTCTCAAAATTCTCACCTAATTCTCGTTCATACAAGTCTTCTGTACATTCATAGAAATTGCCACGTGTGTATAAAACTCTAGCTTTTTCTTCCACCAGTTTCTGTTCCAGATAAACATCACTCAGCTAATATTCTGGAAATGCCTGTCAGTAAACGTGTGTGTGCCACATTATGGGAGAGAACATATGTAATGCTTAGCAAGAAAACTGAAAATTGAGCAGTTTGAGGAAGGAATAAGTATACAATGGATAGAGGAAAGCGCCCCATTCAGTAAGCAGGTACCCTAAAATTAACCCCAGGAGTACTGCCCTCTATGCCCTGTATCAGAGGAGCCTAAGATTGGCCTGAGTTTATGTACTAAGTAGTGGTGGAGAGTAGAGCACATTCCATCCCTACGCAATGTGTAGTCCAGGATGTGCCCACCTCCCTCTGAGCTTTATTTAATAAGGTGTGAATTAAGGGAGTAGCAGTAAAGTTAACTGACACCAGTGAAAATTTTATGTTAATTACTTGACATAAAATAAATATTATAAACCTGTTCAATGAGCTGATACAAAATGAGTCAAATAGAATGAAGAATGAAGAAGGCTAATAATAAATTCATAGGACTCCACACAGTAAACCAAGACATGCATTGTTCCCATCTCACTTATGGGTAAATGAGAGGGATGGGACTATCATGACTAGGGGGAAGTATATCTTTTTACTTGAATTACCAGTGACCTGTTTTCCTGAGACACTGTGAGTCTTGGGTTTGTGACTGAGATATTATAAGAAAGTAGTGGTATATATCTACAATTCTTCTTAATGTGAACCCTGAGAATGTGGTCTGAAATCAACGTTGCTGGAGATTCACTTCAACAATACTAGTGGCATTATCCTCCCTGGGCAGCTGAATGTACTATGAGTCCTCTGCTGAGTGTACAAAAAATACAAGTCCTGCCATGACAGTTCCTAGTTGTGTTAAAGGGCAGGTCAATCATGTTCAAACATCATCATATATTGACCATTTAAGGGTCATCTGTGTTTGAATAGCCCTTTCCACTATTTAATCACATGAACAAACATTGGATTGGGGAATATTACAATTTGTGCATTCAATATTCATTCAGTTAATTAAATACTAAATGCTTTACTCCTGAATGTGGTAACAAGAGTACCATGCAGTTGGGTGAATCAGAGTAATAGAAAAAAATCTGGACCCTCTTATTAGAACAGGTAGACTTACGTTTTGTGGACATCAAGGAAAAGGACAAACTCAATATCCTAAACCAGGTGGGATAACACTATCTACCATCATCACTACCATGTGGTTTATTGGACTTTTTGAGCAGATGCCAAAGGAACAGTTTTTACCTTTAGGGGAATAGTGACCTTGGAGTATAACTTATATGGATGCTCACTCACAGATAAGGAAATATAATAGTTTGGGAAATATTTTATTTATAGTTTTGCTAGAGTATGTTCATCCCAATCAAAGAAATAATTATTCTGGTTGAAAAAAAAATTAAACAAAGATCTTATGACACTGTGGGTATTATTAGAAGTAAATGTGGCAGGACATTGGATTATGGTAAAATTCTAGTAGAAAAATCCAAAGTAAAATGTCATAGTGACAAAGAGAGTTGGGTGTATATTTAATGGTGATGTCTTCAAATTAAAGAAGCCAAGAGAAGTCAATCATAATTGCCAGAAGGAGAATTAAACCAAACAGTGAATTTCATGGTGAGATTTAAGGGAAGTTCTGACAGCTCATTTTCACCTCTGTAAAGAATTCATGACCACTTGTAAACCACATCTTTAAAATAAAATAAAATAAAATAAAATAAAATAAAATTCGGTAAGTGTTCAGAGAAGAAACCAAGTACAGAATATGAATTTAGAGAAACTGGAGAAAATGTTTGAGGAGTATTGAGTGTGGTATCGTCTTTGTAAACAGTAAACATAAAGTATTCAGAGAAAGAGTTATGCTCAGAAAAATATTGGTTCACTTGAATTTGGTGATGATAGGTAGAGTTTTATTGCACTGATTTTGTTTTTGTTGTCTTGATGCTTTTGGAAGCTCAGTCTTGAACGCTGAGAGTAGGGATGAAAATCAATCATCACTAGGAATTATTCAGAGAGGATGTAGGTAATGATTTGGTCGTGGTTATATTAAGGTTATGGAAATGTAATTATTGAAAATTCCATGTCAGTATTTCTCCATTTTGTAGGATACAAATGTTCGCTATCACTGAAACATTCTTGTTATCCCTATCAGGTTTGATATCCATGTGAGATGTGATGTAGTTTTGTTCATGACGGTAGAGAGAGAATATGTTGTGGCATTTCTGGCCCTTCTAAGCAAATTTGAGAAGACTCATATTCTCCTACAAGTCTATTTTCCTATCTGTGTGACCCTTAGGAGGAAAGTCACTATATCCACACTTGGTGGATGTCAAGTAGGAATGAAACTGTCATGCTGGATTTATATGCTTAAAATTAGGTCAGGTAGCAACTTGGGGAAATAAATGGACTTTTGTATTATCCAGACCTGGAAATTAGATACAGTCTTATAATTTTGTTTAGCTGTGTTTTTCTCCCTTAATTTATGAATTAACTATAACCTTTAAAAATTTCATTTTCTGCTGTAATAACTTCAATAATAACTCTGCAAATATGAAGATAAAAATAATTATGGAATTATCCCTAGTTCCATTTGTGGCCTAGCTTGGTTTGTGGTACACAGTGAGTTAGCCTGGTCCAAGGCTGAATATCAAGATTAATCTTCAATATCTACAGATTAAAATAAAATATTCTATTCATATTTTTCCAAACTTTTTAATAGGGTTGCTGTTTGTTTTTGTTCTTTTTAAATTTAATTTTAAAGTTGTGGGTACAATTCAGGGTTAGGTATACAAACGTTGATTATGCAGGTACACTTGTTGAAGTGATGTGCCCCACCCTCCCCTAGCAGTTTCCCTCAAATGCTAATCCCACCTCACAACCCCTGCAGTTTTCCACTACCGTCTA